>NC_059273.1:6770000-6835000 GCF_017591435.1 Portunus trituberculatus
AAATAGATTCAACCAGTAATGAATCACAAACACTGGTGCTTTTTTACCTTCCTTCATAAACCGATAATTGATAATGATGTATTTGTCATTGGCACACACACACACACACACACACACACACACACACACACACACACACACACACACACACACACACGTCTCCCAATAAGAAAGCTGTAAAAGGACAAAGCTTGCAAACACAGCTCTTCCCTCGAGTCTCCAAGTATAAACAGTCCTTTTGTCCTGAAATTCTCAATATGAACTTGCCGAAAATCCATCTCCATTTCCTCCTATTTCCGACTGAATTACTTCTATGTTTCCTCGAATTTCAGATTCTTATTAGGCAACAGTCTGGTGGCCAATCTACATGATTATCTTTCTAACTACACATTTACTTACCGTGTACCTGAATTATAGAGCGAGCGAGCGAGAGAGAGAGAGAGAGAGAGAGAGAGAGAGAGAGAGAGAGAGAGAGAGAGAGAGAGAGAGAGAGAGAGAGAGAGAGAGAGAGAGAGATTAAGTGGAGAGATTTTAAACACAGCACGGTAAAAAGCAACAAATCGAGACCCTTCGCCTGATTGTGTATTTCCCATTTACTCGAAGGAGAAATTCTAAAACGTTAAGGAAGAGAGAGAGAGAGAGAGAGAGAGAGAGAGAGAGAGAGAGAGAGAGAGAGAGAGAGAGAGAAGGGGGGGTTGAGGATCAGAGGAAAAGTCGACAAGGAGGAAAAGGATCTGTTCTGGACATCAAGAAGAGGATGGAGAAGAGCAGGGAACACTAGACAGATATTCGATAGAGAAACAGAGCAAGAATCACGAAGGAGAGCAACGTGGAGGATGAAAATAGCGTAACACGAAATGAGAGACAGCCAGAAGCAAGTTAAAGAAGAGAAGTGTGTCCGTAAAGAAAAAGAAAATGGAAGAGAAGAAGAAAAAGAAGAAGAAATAGAGAAGAAGGAAGGGAGAAATTGGAAAGTAAAGAATAATGAAAAGACGGTAAGAGAGAGAGAGAGAGAAAGAAAGACGGAGAATAAATAAATGGTGACTGATAGATAGATAGATGATAGACAGCCAGATAGATAAACAAGGATAGATAAATAAAAATAGAAAATAAAATGACAAAAATTTCAGACAGGAAAGCAAACAAGGAACTGAAGCAAAGGGGATAAAAAAAAAGAGGAATATGGGACAAAAGTAATGAAAAAGAAAACTGATAATAATAAAAGAATTGATGAAACAGACGAAGCAGAAAGAAAACGTAGGAATGAAGAGAGACATGAAAGATGGCAAGACGAACAATCTCCCTCGCACACACACACACACACACACACACACACACACACACACACACATTACTCCCGCATTCGAATGTTTGCCGGTAAACTGTTGACACAATTCGCTTATAATTGCTTCTCTCTCATACATGAAAAATGATTAAGTACACACACACGCACACGCACACGCACACACACGCACACGCACACACACACGCTTTCCCTATCACAGTAATCAACGATTTTGCTTTTTTACCAAACAATTCAGGCACGACATCCACTTCTGTGATATGAGATGCAATGAGCGTGGAAAAGTCCTTCAAACATCGACTATTTTGTATATGTGATTGAAAAATAACAAGATAAAGAGGCAAACTTCACGAAACTCCCTTAAACCGACCTGTTTTTTGCATATGTGTGATTGAAAAACTCCCTCCCTCTCATTCAAAGTAACCAAACAGCCATACCAGTCTCCGTCTAACGTTCAATATGCATCTACTTAATGACTGAAACTCACCATTAGACGGGCTCAGAGGGAGATACAGGTGGTGCTAACAGGACACGAGACAGGCTGGTTATTGGAGTGTCCCGTCCCTGCCAATCCCTCTGTGTTACTGCCGGATGTATCAGTGTGTTTGGTCCTCGCTCCTGCTCCTCACTACTTCAGGGAAAGGAAAAGAGAGAGAGAGAGAGAGAGAGAGAGAGAGAGAGAGAGAGAGAGAGAGAGAGAGAGAGAGAGAGAGAGAGAGAGAGAGAGAGAGAGAGAGAGAGAGAGAGAGAGAGAGAGAGAGAGAGAGAGAGAGAGAGAGAGAGAGAGAGAGAGAGAGAGAGAGAGAGAGAGAGAGAGAGAGAGAGAGAGAGAGAGAGAGAGAGAGAGAGAGAGAGAGAGAGAGAGAGAGAGAGAGAGAGAGAGAGAGAGAGAGAGAGAGAGAGAGAGAGAGAGAGAGAGAGAGAGAGAGAGAGAGAGAGAGAGAGAGAGAGAGAGAGAGAGAGAGAGAGAGAGAGAGAGAGAGAGAGAGAGAGAGAGAGAGAGAGAGAGAGAGAGAGAGAGAGAGAGAGAGAGAGAGAGAGAGAGAGAGAGAGAGAGAGAGAGAGAGAGAGAGAGAGAGAGAGAGAGAGAGAGAGAGAGAGAGAGAGAGAGAGAGAGAGAGAGAGAGAGAGAGAGAGAGAGAGAGAGAGAGAGAGAGAGAGAGAGAGAGAGAGAGAGAGAGAGAGAGAGAGAGAGAGAGAGAGAGAGAGAGAGAGAGAGAGAGAGAGAGAGAGAGAGAGAGAGAGAGAGAGAGAGAGAGAGAGAGAGAGAGAGAGAGAGAGAGAGAGAGAGAGAGAGAGAGAGAGAGAGAGAGAGAGAGAGAGAGAGAGAGAGAGAGAGAGAGAGAGAGAGAGAGAGAGAGAGAGAGAGAGAGAGAGAGAGAGAGAGAGAGAGAGAGAGAGAGAGAGAGAGAGAGAGAGAGAGAGAGAGAGAGAGAGAGAGAGAGAGAGAGAGAGAGAGAGAGAGAGAGAGAGAGAGAGAGAGAGAGAGAGAGAGAGAGAGAGAGAGAGAGAGAGAGAGAGAGAGAGAGAGAGAGAGAAAGAGATTGAGTGCAGAAAGTGTATTTGCCCCTGAGAATACGATAAAGTTTGGTGTTTTAATCCTGGTGCTCTTTTTCAAGGGTCTTTCTCTTTACGTAACACACACACACACACACACACACACACACACACACACACACACACACACACACACACACACACACAGCTACATACATACACACGCCTTCTCTTCCACCTCCTCCTCCTCCTCCTCCTCCTCCTCCTCCTCCTTCTCCTCCTCCTCCTCCTCCTCCTACTCCTACTCCTACTCCTCCTCCTCCTCCTCCTCCTTCTCCTCCTCCTCCTCCTCCTCCTTCAAACTGAAATGGTCTGTTACCTCTACTTCTCTCCTCCATTAACCACCACAAACTAAATGGTGAGAAACAAAGATTTTTCTCTTATTTCTTTACCGAGTAGAGCCGGGAGGCGCTGCTACCATCACCACCACCACCCCCAAGCATCTGTAGCGCCTTCTGATTACTCTCCATTCTCAAAGAAATATTGTCTTGATTCAGGAGGAGGAGGAGGAGGAGGAGGAGGAGGAGGAGGAGGAGGAGGAGAATCATTTATATATCACAGACCCTGGAAAAATGGAAACAGATGCACTGTCTTGCTATGTTCCTCTTTCCTTTTAATTTTCACTGTTCTTCTGTCACGAACAATGCAACACAACACGACTGATGATTTCTGGCGACAGGTTCCAGAAAGCACGTGAACAACTGTGCGTAAATAATGTGGGGTGCTGACTAGACAAGAGGAGTATTTTCATCAGCACACCCAGGCGTCTTTTAAGGCTCGTATTTT
This sequence comes from Portunus trituberculatus, assembly GCF_017591435.1. Lineage (NCBI taxonomy): Eukaryota > Metazoa > Arthropoda > Malacostraca > Decapoda > Portunidae > Portunus > Portunus trituberculatus. The sequence goes on from NC_059273.1 coordinate 6,773,647, forward strand.
TAAACACTTCTTTGCTTCCCCTCCACTAATTCAAAAGGATTTAATTACATTGACACGAGTTTTTTAAGGTGGTTTTTTTTTTCGTTTCTAGAGGCAGGGTGACAAGGTTTCTACATTATTAACAGGAGAAACACTCTTGAAAACCCCGCTAGTCATCTCTGTGGCCTTGGAAAACAGTCATGGTGAGAGAGCAGAGCGTTTCTGAATACGGACCTTGGAGCTGTATGGAAGTAATGTAAAGTAGCAAAAATCTCGACGCTCATCTTCGTCCTCCAGAACTTTGAGGCCGAGGGAGTTACTCTGTCCAGAATCATTGGGCTGATTCGCTTTCCCGCCATTAGAGTTCACAAAGAGTTACTCAATGAAGGCTAATCAAGTGACGGTCCATTGTGCAAGCGTAAATGACCGGGAAAATCTTGATCTGAATCACTAGTTTCCTGAGTTTTCAAGGTTACCACGGCTTTCACGGATATTCTTAAACGTTTCGCGGTCTTTTCCCGACTACTGTACATGCCTTAGTGGAGCATAATGAGAGACAGCCAGAACGAAGTTAAAGAGAAGTGCGTCTGAAAAGAAAAAGAAAATAGAACAGAAGAAGAAAAAGAAGAAATAGAGAAGGAAAGGAGAAATTAGAAGGTAAAGAATAATGATAACCCGAATAATAATCTCGATAGTCTCTGAAAATAATTTTAATGACGACTCGCAATCTTTATGAGAGGAATCACTGACAGCAGCAAACCGTATCAGATGAAGTGTTAAGAGAGGAAAGCCGTCGTTTCCTTTGACCTCTTCTGTACAATGACGCGCTCCTCATTCCTTCTGCTTACTATTTGTTGATTTTATACAGCTTCAGAAACTTATATGGGGGATTAATATAGTGAAGACTGTGGCCATTAATGTTTTGATCTCCATAGACTCTTTCTAATGTCAATAAAATGGTCTAATGATACACAAATCTCAATGTAAAACTGCGTCTCATTACTGAAGATGTTAAGAATATCACCTTTCTACCCCCCCCCCCTCAGTGTTACATAGACTGACTTACTCTATTTCCAGACATCGCCATTTACGTTCAATACGACACAATGGAATAGCGAAAAATATAACAAGTACCTAAATATTGCAGAACAGAACAGCCGCGTGGGCGCTGTGAGTCTCCGGTGACCAGTAGCGTTAATCACACACACACATGAGCCGGCGCCTTCTTGTCCACTCGACAATTATTTTTAACGTGACAAACACATAACTAATTAATATCTCGGCAATGACACGTGCACGGTATCATTCTGGGTACGTGTCCTCCTTCTTGTCTCACTATCTCCACCAATACATAAGAACATAACATAAATTTAACTCCTTCAGTACTGGAAAGCATTTTTAACACGAGTTTTGAGTATGATTCAACGATTTTATTTACTTTAGGAGTGGTCTACGGAAGTTAAAAAATTAATGGCCAGAGTCTTCACTATTTTAATCCCCCACGTAAGTTTTTGAAGCTGTACAAAATCACCAAACAGTAACCAAAATATATGAAAACACGTATCAGTGCTGAAGAGGTTTAGGAAGCTGAAAGAGGCCATCAGATCTACACGTGGCAATCCCAGATCCTGTATTACTCCGCTCATCGTCTTGCCTTGGTCATTGAGGCGCACACACAAGTCTTGCTTCACGTCGTCATCCTCATTGTTCAGCCTTCCCCCTCAAGGTACTGATATAGCGCCATCTGGTGAATAAGGCAACAGACACGCGCCTCACCCACTCTATAATGGATGGCTCCTGGGAGATGGCATATTCATGGTAATGATTTTGCCACAGTGATTAAAGATGACTGAACGCACCGAGGCAGGGAAGGAAAACTGAAAAGCACGATATGAGCGAGACAGTCATAAAGAACAGACAGACCAGAGCACGAGAGGGAAAGAAAACTACATATACACGAAAAAAAGTAGAAAATGGAAATTAGATTAAAAACTACAAAGAGAAATATTACATTCTTAACCTTATTTTATTGATACGTTCCTCGGGTTTCCTCAAAGTTGACGGCAGGTTGTCAGGCAGAGTTCACCGGATCGCTTTAATGGACTTACAAAGGATTTCATTTATTGAATTTGAAAAGCAATAACAAAGACTGTAGACTTTGATCCACCACTACCACCAGCAACAACACCACTACTACTACTACTGCTACCACTACTGCAATACTACTACTACTACTACTACTACTACTACTACTACTACTACTATTACTATTACTATTACTACTACTACTACTACTACTACCACTGCTACTACTACTATTACTACTACTACCACCACTGTTATTCTCCTCCTCCCGCTCTTCCTCCTCCTCCCCCATCCTCTTCCTACTACTACTTCTACTACTACTACTACTACTACTACTACTACTACTACTACTACTACTACTACTACCACTGCTATACTACTCCTCCTCCTCTACTTCCTCCTCCTCCTCTTCCTCCTCCTCCTCCTCTTCTTCCTCCTCCTCCTCCTCCTCCTCCTCCTCCTCCTCCTCCTCCTCCTCCTCCCACTACTACTACTACTACTACTACTACAACCACTGCTATACTCCTCCTCCTCCTCCTCCTCCTCCTCCTTCTCCTGCTACTACTACTACTACTACTACTACTACTACTACTACTACTACTACTGCTGGTGATGGCTGCCACAACCCACACAACCGCCACCACCCACACAACCACCAACAACACCACCACCACTAAGCTGGTCCGACAAGTACCCTCTCTATGTATTCTTCATTCACAATTCATCCTGGGCCGCTAGAGACACTTGAGCAATTATCATACTAAAAACATTGCAGACTTCACGAGTTCATTGGACAGTCATTAGGTCCAGTGGTACGTACAATTCCTCATTCACATTTGCGGGTTTCATTTCACATCCAGACGTCATTAAGAGCAGCAAAAAAACAGGATATTAATAAGTGATGAGAATAATGAGGCAAACTTCATCTTTTATTCCCACAATGCTCTAGTTGTTAAGGAGAAAGCTTATACCAGGAAGGAAAAATGGTGAAAGGAACGCACTTTTTCTTTTCTTTCCATTTGTTTGGGTGGAGGTTGTTGGCAAGGCGAACGTGAGGCCGAGAGGAAGCTGGGGACAAACTAACAAAGTGGAAGTTACAGAAAAAGGACAAAAGGAATAAAAGAAAGGCGAATTGTAAAGCAAAGAAGAAATACAAGTTTTGAAGGTTCGAGACAACGACCAGTGAGGAGAAGGGAATGTAGGAGCAAGGAAAACTAACAAAACAAAAGAAATAAAGAAAAATAGCAAAGAAGAGTGATGGAATGAATGTTTTTTGGTGTGCCTCTCTCTCTCTCTCTCTCTCTCTCTCTCTCTCTCTCTCTCTCTCTCTCTCTCTCTCTCTCTTGTCAACACCCTCTCCATACATCCCGGTGGTAAAATAAAGTGGCTTGTATCGGCCGCTGCTAATCCTGACTCTATTTTGGGCACGGTAACTATGAGGGTACAGAATAGGAGCAATATACCTGAACCATTTTAGAGCCAAATACAAAACAGTTTCATCAACGTATAATAAATGTATGATATAACAAATCCCAATGGACGAAAGGTATTGCATTGCTTAAATTAATCTCAATCGAACTCAGCATATTTTACCTACAGTCCTCATTTCTTTGTTATATCCCTGGTCTCCCTTAGTGAATAATATAACAAGCCTCTATGGACGAGAAATATTACATCGCTTATAACAATCTCAATCTAACTTAGCATATTTTACCTACAGTCCTTATTTCTTTATCATACTTCTTGTCTCCCTCTCTCCCACTCAACCACCAGTCTAGTCATCCCCATCCCCTTTCCTCCCTATCCCATCCACTATCCACACTCACACCCCCTTCCTCCCCCTCCCATTCCCTCTACGTATTCATGGCGTATTGATTTACTGTGAGGTTTAAAAAAAGCTGTGATATGAAAAGCAATGAGGGATGAAATTACTTTGGTGTTGTTTGTGGCAGTGGTGATGCAGCTTGCCGTGTGTCTGTCTGTCTGTCTGTCTGTCTGTCTGTCTGTTTATCTGTCTGTCTGTCTGTCTGTCTGCTCTCTCTCTCTCATCTATTTGTATTGTCATATAATTGTCTTTATGAGAAGATAATAAAACAATCAATCAATCTCTCTCTCTCTCTCTCTCTCTCTCTCTCTCTCTCTCTCTCTCTCTCTCTCTCTCTCTCTCTCTGTCTGTCTGTGTCTGTGTGTGTGTGTGTGTGTATGTGTGTTATACCTGAACTGAGGGACTAGGGATCGTGTATAGGTAATCATCACTACTACATTTCTTTCCCTCTTTCCTCGCTATCTCTCGCAATGAAATAATGCTACTGGGTAAACTTTTCATCACTAAACTCAAAATATGTCAAAAATGTAGAGAGCACTTAATTCTCTCACACTGTTTGTTTACTCGTTAAGTTCTTTATCTATTTAGTTTATTCCAGCATTTCTTCCTCTTCTCCAGTCCAGCTACTTCTCTCCCGCCTCTTCTTTTCCTCCTCTCTCCCTCCCTCTCTCCCTCCATTACCTCCTCACCTTAGTATTCATAGCACGCACTGTTCTCCTTCAAATTTCTTTCTCCATTGTTCTAAAATGACGGCAGGAAGGGATAATAACGAGGAGGAAGAAGGAAAAAGAGGAGAAACAACGAGAAGGAGAGTGATGATGATGAGGAGGAGGAAGAGAAGCAGGAGAAACATGTGTAAGAGCTAAAGGAAGAACAAACAGAAAGCCAAGCCAGTCGGTTCATCGCGTGTTGCATGCTGGGAGTCAGTCTGCAGCTTTCCGCTATTACTGGGCGAACTGGGTAAAAATGTAAGAAAGTAAGAAGCCTCTCTCTCTCTCTCTCTCTCTCTCTCTCTCTCTCTCTCTCTCTCTCTGCACTGGTAAGAAAATAAAGTAGGAATATTATGTCATTGAGATCAAACACCAACGTGAATTGTCTTTAACCCCTTCAGTACTGGGACACATTTTTACCTTGAGATCTGTGTACGATTAGACCACTTTATTGGCATTAAGAAAGGTTTATGGAAGTCAGAAGATTAATGGCTATAGTCCTCACTGTTTTAACTACCTACGTGAGTTTCTGAAGCTGTTTAAAGTCACCAAATAGTAACCAGAATGAATATAGAAACGCGTCCTGATCCTTTAAAGTAAACAAAACACTATTCGAACACAAAGAATGGTCAAAGTAACACCAAACTATCACACAAACACACACACGCATTTTTTCACTAGATATGCTCACTCAACGAAAATTAATAGACAAACTAAACGAAAAAGGATGAAACTGCATTTGAAAGATGAGGAACAAATGATCACTAAAAGGAGAGGCGAAGGAAGGCAAACATTGCGATCCTGATAGAAAAAATGAACAGGTCAGAGAAGCAAAGCCATTATGAAGTTCTGGAGATGCAATTGAAGTGGGTATATGGCGAGGAAAGGTGGAGGAGGAGGAGGAGGAGGAGGAGGAGGAGGAGGAGGAGGAGGAGGAGGAGGAGAGTGAGAGAATGGAGAGGTTTCGAAAGTATAGTTGCTAATAGTCTGAGGCGAAGAGGTTAATTTCCGGTAAGCCATTCCTCACCTCCCCGCCTCATCTGCCTTCCTTCCTCCTCCTCCTCCTCCTCCTCCTCCTCCCGTCTTGCTTCCATCTTCCTCCCTCTTTTCCTTCCTTCTCTCGTGTCCTGCTCCTCCCTTTCCTTCCTCCCCACTCCTCACTCTCTTCTTCCCTCCATCCCTCCAGTCTCTACTCCTCCGTTCATTCTCCTTCACCTCCCTCCCTTCCTTCCTCTTCCAATATTTCTTGTGCCCTCCCACCACCAGCATTCTTTCCCTCCTCTCATCTCAGTCCCTCCCTCGTCCACTTTCCATCCATCTTTTCCTCTAATTTTTCACTTTCCTCACTATCAAAAACATTCTTCTTCTTTCTGTTATTTCCTTCCTCCCTTCCTTCTGTTCCCTGTCCTCGTGTACTGTCAGTAGCAGGGAAGGTCCCACACAGGACACCACCGCTATGGCCATTTGTGATCGATATATTTAGGGTTCAGGATTCAGGATTGTGTATGTCATAGTGCAGTGTGTTTTATCATCGATTGAGAGAGAGAGAGAGAGAGAGAGAGAGAGAGAGAGAGAAAGAGTCATGCATACTGTTTGTTAAGGACCAGATTTCAAGGTCATATTCACGTGAGGATACAGTTACGCTACGCACACACTGACTCACCCACACACTTCAGTCCCCTGGCATCCTCCCCCCTCTCCTCTCCTCGCCTCGTATTGTGTTCATTAATACCAGAATATAATCCACTTTTTCATCGAGAGCTTATGTCATCTCTGTTATTAATTTATATGATCCTGATGCTTTTTCTCTCTTCGTTTCAATTATTGGTTTTAACATTTTTTGGTATGTTTTCTATTAACACCAACATTGACTCTTTCCATCAATACTACTCTTCTATTTTCTATAGCTTTTATTTTCTATACGTTAATCTAAGTATAGCGAGTATTTGCATAGAATAAATCCATACTTTGCACCACATCCAGTATCCAAGCCATCTCCATTCATTACAGTGTTTTTTTTAAGTCCTTCACTCTTTCGTTCAACACTTTCCTTTTTATTTTCTATACGTTATTCTTAGTAAAGAGAATATTAGCATAGAATGAATCCATACTTTGCCACACATACAGTATCCAAGCTTGTATTTAATAGTCCTTCCTTTCTCAGTATCTTTCTATACAATACCCTGTCACTTATTCTTTCCACTTTTCATCACCTTATTCCTCCATTATGCTCGAGGTTATCATTCCCACGTCATTTTATCACTCTCTCTCTCTCTCTCTCTCTCTCTCTCTCTCTCTCTCTCTCTCTCTCTGTTGTTTTCTTTCTATCTCGTCTCTTGTACACATGAAATCTCAATCCTTCTTTTTCTCATTGCGTAAGGTGTCTCCTTTCCTCTTCCCGTCATTCCTGCGTCCCATATACCAACTCTCGTATGGTTCATGGTGTTGTTGTTGCTGTTGCTGCTGCTGTTGTTGTTGTTGTTGTTGTTGTTGTTGTTGTTGTTGTTGTTGTAGAGTGACAGGGCTGTGGTGTGGCATTAATTGGTGTTGCTACAGTGATGCTAATGTGTGGTGAAGTGTGGTGTTGACGGTGATGATGGTGAAACTAATTCTCTCTCTCTCTCTCTCTCTCTCTCTCTCTCTCTCTCTCTCTCTCTCTCTCTGCAGCCGGAAAAATACCTTCCCTCCGTTCATTATTATGTAATTATGAAGATATTAGCTGAAATTAGTGGAAATTATCTCTTGAGTTACTAGGATCACTTAATCGGGGCCTGGCAGGGGGTGGTCGGCCTGACTGGGAGGAAGGGGAGGGAGTTACAGGGGACTTTGGAGAGTAAGAGAGACAAAAGTAGACCCGGGAGGAAAATATAGATAAATTGTGGGTATAAGGAAGAGAGATAGAGGAAGAAAAAAAATGTAGAGGGAAAGAGGAAATGATGATAAGGAGAGACAGAAAGAGAGAGGAATGGGAAAGAGGGAGAGCAAAAATGAGGGAGAAGTAAAAGATGAAAGGAGATAGAGGAAAGGATAGAGAAACAAATGGAGAGGGGAAGGAAGGAGGAATATAAGGGAGGAAAGAGAGAAATAGAGGAGGAGGAGGAGGAGGAGGAGGAGGAGGAGGGAGGGAGGGAGGGAGGGATGGAGTGAGAGAGAAAACATAAAAAAGAAATGAGGAGGAATAAAAATAAGGAATGAGCAAGCAATGATTCCCACTAAAATTCCGAATGGAGGAGAATATCTTACGTGTTGCCTCCTCCTCCTCTTCCTCCTCCTCCTCCTCCTCCTCCTCCATATCCTCTTCCTCCTCCTCTTCCTCCTCCTCCTTCTCCTCCTCCATTTCAGTACCATTAAGGACGGACTAAAAGCCTCTTCTCCCATATGGGCCCTTTAATCTTTATCTATTGGTCACTTCTTTCAACAAAGGCTCAGTCGTTATCACAGATGTGGCTGGTGAGTGTCACTGGTCCACGTACCCTGTCGCCTCCTTGGTGTAGCGATCAGAGTCAGTCCACGGCCCAGCCACTTCCCTGCACCACCTAGTCAAAGCACAACGTAGGGAAACTTTAAGAACAATAGCTATGATGCCTCAAATATCGCCGCTTCTCTAGTCTGGTGCTAGGAATTTAAACACTCAAAAGGGGAAGATATCAACCTCTTCAGAACCATGAAGCGTTTCCATATTCATTCTGGTAACTATTTGGTGATTCCATACAGCTTCAGAAACTTAAATAGTGAAAACTGTACCTATTAAGCCTCTGACCTCCATAGACCCTTCCTAATGTCAATAAAATGGTCTAATCTACTCAAATCTCAAGGTAAAAATGTGTCCCAGTACTGAAGAGGTTAAATACTCAAAGATATAAATTTATAGGCAACAAGAACCAAATACGAGTAAGAAAGAAGGAAAAACAAACCAGATAAGAGTAAGAAAGGGAAAAACAAACCACATAAGAGTAAGAAACGGAGGAAAAAAAAGGTTTTATCAGTAAGGAGATTGCAAAAGTGGCGGTGAAGGAAAAGGCGGAGGGAAAAAGGCGGAGGTGGAGCAAAGTACTGAAATGGCGGAATGAAGCCCTGCGAAGCCAAATTGATGAACATTTTAGTGACAAAAAAAAAAAAAAAAAAAAGTGTCGGCATTACTGTCTCGACTGATTGGCTGCTTAATGAACCAATCAGCACGCGAGCCCGCCATTCAGCACCACACTGAACAGCACAGACAGACAGACAGACAGACAGATAGACAGACAGACAGATAGAGACAGGGGTAGAGAGAGAGAGAGAGAGAGAGAGAGAGAGAGAGAGAGAGAGAATAACAACAGTCTCTCTCTCTCTCTCTCTCTCTCTCTCTCTCTCTCTCTCTCTCTCTCTCTCTCTCTCTCTCTCTCTCTCTCTCTCTCTCTCTCTCTCTCTCTCTCTCTCTCTCTCCTAAACCTTTTCTCCTCACCGAAGCGCAGGTATCCGTAACAACTACACTGGGCTTCTTTGTTCAATCGTTCTTGTTGTCCTTGGCCAGTTTTCCTTCATATACAAAATCCAAACAGACTGTGACCGCTTCTAAGATCCCTGTAAACGCCTGTATTTAGAAACGCCTTCCCATCTCACTATACCAATTTTTCCAAGGCCGCAGAGACAACTAGACGGGTTTTCAAGACAGTTTCTCCTTTCAATAAACTAGAAATCTTGCCAATCTATCACCAGAACCATAAAAATACTCTTAACCCCTTCAATACTGAGACAAATTTTTACCTTGAGATTTGTGTACGATTAGACCATTTTATTGACATTAAGAAGGGTCTGTGGAGATCAAAAAGTTAATGGCGACAGTCTTCACTATTTTTAATCCCCGTTATGAATTTCTGAAGCTGTACAAAATCACCAAATAGTAAGCAGAATGAATATGGAAACGCTTCATGGTATTAGAGGGGTTAAAAACACGAGTATCTTCAACTGGAGCCTCTGGATAACAATGACGGTGAGAGAGCAAAGTGTTTCAGAATACTGGCCTATAGTGCCGCTGACGCCATAAGAAGTCTTTATTGGCATTTGGCTGCAGGTTACTGGGTTCCTGAAGGGGTGGTGGTGGTGGTGCTTGTGGCGTGGGCTGTGTGGTCATGGCAACTGCTCGCTCTTTTGAAGGTCTCATCTCTCTATGAATTCATTATGAGGGTAGTAGTTGGAATATTTCGCTCATAATTTTCTTTTACTTGATATGGCTTTCTCTCTCTCTCTCTCTCTCTCTCTCTTTTTTATACCATGTGGGCTTTTCATGGGAATTTATGGGGTAAAGGAAATACTTTTAGAGGTACCTCCTATCTCAAAGCCCACCCGCTAGGAAACCGTTGCCCCGAGTGAGGAAGCCCAACCTACACTCGGACCGTGGACAGGATTCGAACCCGTGCGCTTGGAGACCCCTCGCACGTATGGTTCCACTGCGTATGGTACCACGGCGCCATTCCCCTTTCCTCTCTCTCTCTCTCTCTCTCTCTCTCTCTCTCTCAAAATTATTTTTCCCCCGACATTATTACCTCCGTCTCTCATTTCTCTCACATTCCTTCCTTCTCAGTGTCTATGTCTTTTTTTTTATCACATATCCTTCCACTTCATGCCCTTATCTCCACGTGCAGCTCCTTCTCTTCCCTCCTCCTCCTCCTCCTCCTGCTCCTCCTGCTCCTCCTCTTCCTCCTTCTCCTTCTCCTTTACTCTGGCATTTCTTTTGTTGTGTCTTAACCTTCTCTTATTTTCCTCTCATCCTCACCCCAATTAACGTCTGAAAGAGAGAAGGAAGAAGGACTGTGAAAGATGAGAGAAGCGAGGAAATGGGAAAAGAAGACAAAGGAGTGAATACGTAAAGATGGAAATGGTGGAGAACGTGAAGGCTGGAATGAGAGAGGAAAGGAGAGAAGGAGGAATAGGAGATAGGATAGGAGAGGAAAGAAGTAGAGGAACGGAAGGAGGAGGATGAAGAGAATGGGGAGGATATTTGAATGGAGAAAGGATGTAGAAAGTTATGAACAGAGAAAGGCAGGGGAGGAGGAGGAAGAGGAGGAGGAAGTGAAGGGAAGAGGGAAGAGAAAGAGGGAGACAGGAAGAAGAGACATGATTCCTCACTCAATGCTACTCAAGGTTCAAATTACTGGAGCGAAAAAAAACTCATAATGAAGGACTTGCTTTCCACATCACCTACCCAGAGAGAGAGAGAGAGAGAGAGAGAGAGAGAGAGAGAGAGAGAGAGAGAGAGAGAGAGAGTAAATAATAAAATGTTCGTCTTTTTGTAGTGCCAATGCCAAAATACTTGTTACTTTTACTGTATTGCGTGTGGGAGAACAGAAACACAACAAAGGAGACTGAGATGAACGTGCAAAAGCAAACCAAGATGAGACAAGTCGAGAAGAAACTTACAAACACAGACAAAAGACCTGCAAACTGACACGAACGGACAGGAACGGACACGAAAGAACACGAATAACACGAACGGACACGAAAGGATAGACTCTCTCATACACACAGACAGGCCACGCATCGCCCGACCTCGCTGCACTCACGCCGACAAAGTACCAAATGAGAAAAGAGATAGAAAGAAATTAGAACACCCTCCCCTCCCTCTCCCTCTCCCTCTCCCTCTCCCTTTCCTTCTCCCTCTCCCATTCTCTCTGCCTCTCCCTGAACCACTCCTCCCTGACCACTCCTGAGCTACTTACGCGAAGGATTCTTACACACCAAGTTCGCGGAGTGAGTTTGGAGTTCGAACTCTCCACCAAATCCTGATATATTATGAGTTCTTTGCCCCCACCGCCTGCCTGGCTGACTCTCATCGCTTCGCTCGCTTCGTCCGCCACCCCTCGCCTCGCCCTGCCCGTCTAGCCTCGCCTCCCTCGTTCGCCTCCCCGCCTCCCTCGCCAACTCCCGAAGTACCGAGCGGGAAAGACGAGGAAATGTGAAAAGAGAGACGTTTAGTTCGATACAAAGAGGAAAAATGGCGTCTTTTTACTTGTATTTCGTTATTTTGTGTTTTCTTTATTGTGATTGGTTTTGTTTGGTGTTGTTTGGTGTTGATGTCGACGAAGATCAATTGTTTCTGTGTTTCTACGAGACTAAAGACTGTGTTTCTAAATGTTTCGTTGTCTGGTGTTTTGAATTTAGGGATATTTTTTTTTATAACTGTTAGCATGACCATTATTTATCTAGCTGTCTTCTCATCCACTTAACTTGAGAGAGAGAGAGAGAGAGAGAGAGAGAGAGAGAGAGAGAGAGAGATCAGCTTCCTTAAACTCTTTTCTTTTTCTTCTAATTTCAATATCTATTCATTTGTTTTACCAGCCCTTGTAAAACTCAAAATTACTCTAAATATTTCTTAACCATCTTTAACCCCTTCAGTACTGAGACGCATTTTTACCTTAAGACCATTTTAATAACATTAGGAAGGGTTTGTGGAGGTCAGAAGATTAACAGCCTGCGTCTTCACTCCCTTAATCTCCCACGTAAGTTTCTGAAGCTGTATAAAATCACCAAATAGTAACCAGAACGAATATGAAACCGCATCATGGTACTGAATAGGTTAACCCTTTCATTTTGGCAAGCAACATTTCACAGCACTAAGAACTCTTTTTTAAGTACGTGCAAGAAATAATGGATAAAACACTAATACATTTTACAATTTCTAGTCTGCATAACGTTTGGAGATGGCTGCAGAATAAAAGTAAATATCTCAAAATGGAGACAGAGAAAAGTGCGCCAAAAAGCAGCGAAAGTGTTTATATGACTCAACATCAATACTACTCAATTTACAAAGGGATAAAAAAAAAAGTGGCTGATGACAAGACCTGCAGGAATGTAAGTACTTTGGTCACAGCTAGGCACCAATATAGAAAAGAGGAACGAGACAACAGCCGAGGAGTGATTGTGGTGCAGTAGAGATGGGTTCACCAGCCTTTGAAATGACAGGCACCGTTGCTTTTCCTGGTGAACACTAATGAAGGTAATATAAGAAGCTTACAAAACAACGCAACCTCATATCAAACTAAAGCTGTGTGTTTCATATTTGTGCATGAGACACACAAGGATCTCACTTTCTCTCTCTCTCTCTCTCTCTCTCTCTCTCTCTCTCTCTCTCTCTCTCTCTCTCTCTCTCTCTCGGCCCACGCTTGGTCGCCTCTATGTATCTCTTCTTCCTCACCGTGTCATCAAGTGTGGCAGCGGAAACTGACTGAGCCTGTCTTTGTATGCGTGTGTGTGTAGGAGACAGGGGAGGGAAGTGTGTGTGTGTGTGTGTATGTGTGTGTGTGTTTTCGTCATTCGTGGGTGTTATCTTGTCATTGGTTAACGTTCACACACACACACACACACACACACACACACACACACACACACACACACACACACACACACACACACACACACATGCGAACGCGAGAGAGAGAGAGAGAGAGAGAGAGAGAGAGAGAGAGAGAGAGAGAGAGAGAGAGAGAGAGAGAGAGAGAGAGAGAGAGAGAGAGAGAGAGAGAGAGAGTGTGTGTGTGTGTGTGTGTGTGTGTGTGTGTGTGATTCACCACGGTCGCCTGCTGGTCACCCAGCCAGTCTTCTCCATTACGGAGCAAGCTCAAAGCTCATAGACCGATCTTCGGGTAGGCCACAACCTCTCGAGTTACATCCCGTACCTATTTACTGCTAGGTGAACAGGAGCCACACATTAAGAGGCTTGCCCATTTGCCTCGCTGCTCCGGGACTCGAACCCGGCCCTCTCGATTGTGAGTTGAGCGTGCTAACCACTACACTACGCGGTGTGTGTGTGTGTGTGTGTGTGTGTGTGTGTGTGTGTGTGTGTGTGTGTGTGTGTATAGTATATGTGTATATGTGTGGATGTATGTGAGACTAAACAAACAAGCCAGTACACCCAAAATCTCAGAAGCAAAAAAAAAGAAAAGAAAAGAAAAATAGAAATTAACAGACCCATTCACATTTCACACAAACTCACCTTTCTTTTCACCTGTCTTTTCTCTCAAGCATTCACATTTCACTACCTTTATTAATGTCACACCTTTCACCCCACAGCTCTGATACCACGACCCGCGACTTCATTACTGGGACGAGGGGAACGAGGGAAGGTAAGGACGTAGGGACGGAAGAGGGACGAGAGAGAGGACATGGAGGTGTAAGAGGGGAAGACGAGGGAAGGTCGAGGGAAGGACGAGAGTAGAAGGGAAGAGAATGACAGGGCTTGGAACACCCGCGTATGAAAAATATGAGGAATTTTGTTCAGGGGGAGATGATGGTCATACGAGAAAAAGGGAAGAGAGAAGTAAAGGAAGAAAAAAAAGTTATTACGACAGTGAAAGATTAATGAAAAATGCACCTATACGCCCACAAAAACACGCGGGCACACACACACACACACACACACACACACACACACACACACACGAGGGGAGAAATAATGACGAAATATAAAAAAAAAGAAAGAAAGAAAGAAAGACAGAAAGAGAGAGAGACAGAGACAGAGACAGAGACAAAGACAGAGACAGAGAAAGCGAGATAGACAGTAATAAATTAATAAACAAACGCAACGGAAAAGAAAAATAGAGACAAAGAAAAAGGCAATGCACACACACACACACACACACACACACACACACACACACACACACACACACACACACACACACACACACACACACACACACACACACACACACACACACAGATTGAAAAGATGGTTCCAGCGTTCTCCTCTCACTCGTGTCTCAGCAGAAGGGAGTGACAGACGTGGGCGAGCAGTTTCTCTGGGGATATTATTCCTCTCTTAGTGTGACTCGAGGGAAACATAAGCTAAAACACAGCACGCTTCATTAGTTTGCGTGGAGAGAAGCGCTGGGACGAAACTGAACCAAGAAAGAGAAGGTGAACAAAAAAAGATGGAAAGAAAGATATCAAAAAAGAGGACAGGCAAGTAGAAATATTGAAGAAAATAAGGAAATTGTAGTATTTTAAGGGGAGTGAAAGGAATTGTTATGGAAATGGAAGCGAGGATACAAAAAGAATAAATAAAGGAAAGAGGATATAACAGCAGGTCAATCAAGTAAAATGGGAGGAAAATAAGAAAAGAGAAACAGGAAAAGGAAAATACTGAACTGGAGTGACGAGAATACTGAAAAACAAACAGACAACTAAAGAAAATAAAAGAGAACTCAAGGAAACAAACAAGAAAACAAAATAAACTGAAGATAAAGGAAACGAACATAAAATGGAAGAAAAATAAGAAAAGCAGGAAAAAAACTGAATTGGAATGACAAGAATATTGAAAAACACACAGACAACTGAAGAAAGAAAAAGGGAACTGAAGGAAACAAGCAAAAAAGAAAATAAACAAAAAAGAAAAAAGAAAAAAAACATTCAAACAGAATAGAAAAGAAATAGAGAATAAAACTAATGGAAACAAGAGAATAATGATCGGTGAGGGCCAGAGAAGCAACAAGGAAAGACTCATCCTCTGCGGGTCATCTTTGAGGCATGTGTGGTGTTTGGGGCACGAGCAGAGCCAGGCACCACGCGAGTTGTTGGCAAAAGCTTCATCGTTTTCGTCCTGACATTCCTCACAGAAAAATTTATTCCTGCCTTCCTTTCATCCCTGCCTGCCATCACACACCCATTCATTTCCCTCTGCTATTCCTGGCGTCACTTTTCCCTCCTCTTTACTCCTTTCTTCTTTTCATTCTGCTTTCCTTCAGGCTCCTCCACTTTTTCACCTCCTCATCCTGCCCCAAGTCCTCTTCATCCTCCTCCTTCTCCTCCTCCCTGTCCTCCTCCTCCTCCTCTTCCCTTTCCATCCCTTAAGCTCAGATAATCCTCCTCATCCAACGCATGCTTTGTTTTCTCTTCTTATTCTTATTCTTTATATATATATATATATATATATATATATATATATATATATATATATATATATATATATATATATATATATATATATATATATATATATATATATATATATATATATACACACACACACACACACACACACACACACACACACACACACACACACACACACACACACACACACACACACACACACACACACACACACACACACACACACACACACACACACACACACACACACACACACACACACACACACACACACACACACACACACACACACACACACACACACACACACACACACACACACACACACACACACACACACACACACACACACACACACACACACACACACACACACACACACACACACACACACACACACACACACACACACACACACACACACACACACACACACATACACACACACACACACACAACAGAAAGTTTTCTTGGTGTTTACTTACAATTATTAAGTAATAAAAAGAGAGCAAACTTTCAGCTTCGAGTATTTCCTCCACATTTATTGTCTCGCCCGATGATGTCTAGCTATCTATCTCTCTCTCTCTCTCTCTCTCTCTCTCTCTCTCTCTCTCTCTCTCTCTCTCTCTCTCTCTGTGTCTGTCTTTGTTTACTTCAACAAACTTGGGAAGAGATAGAACTTAGTCAAGTGGAAGATCAAACTTTTGTACTACCAACAAACTTTTTCTCTCAAATATCCTTCCCCTGTCGGCCAAATGCTTCGTCTTGCTGAAGCTTCCGTTACTATATTCTCGAGGGGATGGATAGATTTTGAACTGCCGCCATAGAAGAACACGTTTCTTTCACAACCAATCAGGGTTGGCAATGATTAAATCAAATTGATTTAATCAAATGATTAAATCATTGATTTTTTTACTAAAAAAATCATGATTTTTTTTATTTTTTTTATTTTTTTGATTTTTTACTAAAAAGTATTCCATAAGTTAAATGATGTGCTCCAAGGATGGTAAAGTAAAACAACCTATTCATGTGCAATTATTCATTTATTCCCTTCATGGTATATACCAGTAAATAAATAAATAAATTAAATAAAAAATAACACCTTTTGCAGGTGACAACATTAACCTTTTGAATCTCACTTTGTATGTCTCTGGTAAAGCAAGGAAAGCAACAGGACTTGAACAAGCATATACTGTAGATGCCACTGAGCTGGTAATCTCAGAAAAGCAACCTGCAGAGGCACTGACTGTGACTGACCAACTGGTGGAAAATACATGTACTGTACTGAGCTTAGTGAGTTCTCTTGCTCTAATGTTGCCAACTTGCCATATGTTTTTTACTAGGTAAAAATCAGCCTCCTTTAGTCTTTACTAACTTGGGATTCAATGTATCATAATAATAACCAAGGTTAGCAACCAAACAGTAACAGAATAAAAGTAGATATTCTTCTGTGTGGTAATAATATAAAATGCTGTCATGAAAATAACTTCAGGCAACTCTGTCTGTCCTAAACCTGGTCCTGTACCAACTACAAACAAGTATTGAACACGTATGTATCAGGATCCTTGACTGTGCTCACACTTACACGCCCTAAACTCAAACTTAAAGTAACCTATGGAGATTTTCAAATCACTCAGTAGGATATATATATATATATATATATATATATATATATATATATATATATATATATATATATATATATATATATATATATATATATATATATATATATATTTTTTTTTTTTTTTTTTTTTTTTTTTTAAATCAAAAAAATCAAAAAAATCAAATAAATCAAAAAAATCAATGATTTTTTTATTTATTTTTTTTTTATTTTTTTTAAATCAAAAAAATCACCAACCCTGCAACCAATGAGTCAAATGAATGTTTTCCTGAGTACACTTTCCGCACTTAAGCTCGTATTGACAAACAGCTTGCTCTCTCACCACGACGATTTTCCAAGACCACTTTGATGACTATCCGGGTTTTCAAGACAGTTTCTTCTTTAAGTAAACTAGAAATCTTGCCAATCTACCCCTAGAATCATAAAAGTAGTCTTAAAAACAAAAGCATCTTCAACTGGAGCCTTAAGAAAGCAGTGATGGTGAGAGAGCAAAGCGCTTCACAGAACAGACCTAAATTGTGAGGTAGCGTGAGGCGACAATGCAGTAGGCCTCGGGTTGGAATCCTGCTGGTGTACAGTGATGGCTGGTGACGATGGTACAGAGAGGAACAATCTGCCATTACCATCACCACCACCATCACTACCAATACTACCACCACCCAACACACTCCGCTGCCTGGCCCTGGGTGATGCTTCGTGCAGTTACTCTAGGCCCCTATGTAGTATTCACAGAGTGCCACGTGTCTTAACCTTTAGCTTAAGCCAACGCAAAGAGGACATGAACGAAGTTCTTAGAATCAGTAGCGGGGACAGAACCAGAAATAATAGGTTTAAACTTGAAAAAATTCAGGTTTAGGAGGGAAATGGGAAGAAACTGGTTTTCAAACAGAGTGGTTGATGAGTGGAACGATCTCAGTGGTCATGTAGTCAGAGCTGAGTCAATAGGGAGCTTTAAAAGTAGATTAGATAAGTTCATGGATGGGGATGATAGATGGAATTAGGTAGCTTTAAACACACAGGGACTGTCACGTGTAGGCCTGGCGGCCTCTTGCAGCTTTCTTCTTTTCTTATGTTCTTATGTTCTTACGAATCTCATTCTTTTTGTTAGCAACCAAATAACCAAAGACTGCAAATGGTGGTGAGCCACGTCTACCTCCACGTGTCTGGTTTCAGTACACACATACACCCACACACACACACACACACACACACGTGCTTGCCTCTCTCTCTCTCTCTCTCTCTCTCTCTCTCTCTCTCTCTCTCTCTCTCTCTCTCTCTCTCTTATCTATTCTCTCCCACCCATGTATTTGTTTCTTATTTTTACGACAGTGAGAAATATCTTGATTGTGCTTTGTTGTATGAAGTACCAACACCTGTGTGTGTGTGTGTGTGTGTGTGTGTGTGTGTGTGTGTGTGTGTGTGTGTGTGTGTTTTGTGTACGGTAAAGCCTATAGCGCCTGTAGGCACACTTGAAGAGTGTATGGGAAGCGCTGTTCAGCTTCCGCCCATTAGTGGCGCAGGCAATTTTATTTATAGTGGTACCCATATTAGGGCCCATATCACCGCCCAAGCTCATATTGAGTGCAACCACCTAGAACCTGGGTATCATGGTGGGTGGACGCTCACACGAATATATTGATATCATAATATAGGCTTTCTTTTCAACAGTTAGTTACATTTACATTGTCTATGATTCCTCTAAATCAGGGGTTCTCAACCTTTTTATCGTTAAGAACCCCCTGAGTTATAAGACCATCTACCAGTACCCCCAGTATTGTCACATGGAACATGGAACTCAATATGCAATGGCACTGCAAAGGATTTTATTAGATCAGCTATCTAAGTACCCCTGGAAATCTTCTTATGAACCCCCTGTGGTTTCGCGCTGTCAGGATGGCCACTGTCCATGAGCTAACATCATTAGGTCTCTATGACGCTGAAGACGTCTATGCAGAACGGTTTGGTTGGCAATAGACAATCTCATTATCAGACTTTGATTTCTAAGTTATGAAAATAATCTCATTTACGGGGCTTCATAGGTTCATGGTGTCTTGTAGTCTACTTACTAACCTAGAAGGAAAGAAAATATCATACTAACTTCGAGCTATCAATTGAGGAAGAAGTAATTTTTGTCCCAGGAATAGAGCAAGATGGTATATAAAAAACACAATGCATAGTTATAACCTAACTCTA
Organism: Portunus trituberculatus; assembly: GCF_017591435.1. Lineage (NCBI taxonomy): Eukaryota > Metazoa > Arthropoda > Malacostraca > Decapoda > Portunidae > Portunus > Portunus trituberculatus. The sequence goes on from NC_059273.1 coordinate 6,792,932, forward strand.
CTATTATAGCGTTTTTGTCGTAGATACATGTTTAGAAATACTTTACCTATCTTGATATCTCCTTACGTGACAAAAGAATATCCAAAAATATACGATATGCAGTTGACCATCTTTTCTGTGAAATATTACGATATCTGTTGAATCTGGCAACTTCAACGGGAGTTTGGGTCCTCTCCTAGTGTTTCCTTATGATTGAAACATTGATATTTACACGTCATTGTGATCAGGGAAATAAAGAAAACTAAGTTTGCTTTTTCTAAGAGCATGAAATAGAAAAATTTATGTTTACAAGTGGCAGTTTATGTATAAGACACGCAAACCTGTGTGCACTCATCCACTCTATCCAGAAGCTTAACTAATTTTCAAAAGTTCCCCAATAGCTACACAACTACCATTGGTCTACTGTTTCTATCCAGTTACCTACAAACACGTACACATTCACGGCAGCAACATGCAAAGTACACTAAATACTCCGGAGCAAAGCTGCCTCACCTTGTTTCATTAATCAGCTAACTCTTGCACACTTTCACACCAAAGCTATTTTTCATTTACCATCGACGATTTTATATTCGAATCAAAATTAAAACGACGATTGAGAACTTTCGGCCTAAAGATGTTTGAGGGCCGTGACGGCCTTGGGCGCCGCACGGGGGAAGGAGGTGGCCGTCGGGTCCGGCCTGGGGCCCAAGGCAGGAACTGGCTGCAGGTCCTGCTTTTCCTTGGTGGCCTCAAGCTTCACTACTAGTCGTCCACTTGCAGCGCATCACACTAGGCAAGGGTCGCCATAAGCAAGAGATCAATGTCTACCACTCACCGGATGGTACCGTGAGGGGCCCTAAAGGGGTGATAAGGGCTCCTTGCATAGAATATGATGGTGAGTGGTGTGTACGGGACCTCTGCTTATAATGACACCGGGCTGAACAACTCGCCATGAACGAGGGCACGCTATGTGCCATGAGCCAGGCACTGACAGTACCAGTGGTCCTTTACGTTAGGTTAGGTTAGGTTAGGTTAGATTAGGTTAGGTTAGGTTAGGTTAGGTTAGGTAAAAAGGACTCACTTCATGACAGCGTTTGGGGAGTGGTGTGTGGCGGGTCATTGCTCATGGCGACCTGTGTGAGGCATTGCAAGGTTGCATCGTCACTGCTCTCATAACCACGGGACTGGGGTTGACCCTTTCTGGGTAAAAAGTTTCGTCCCAGTACCTGTGTAGGTAATAATACTTTGGATCGTTTCGCCATCGCCATCGCCGCACCGTTAGCCTCGATAAACGGATCGTTATCCTCAACAAACACATCTGTACCGTGGACACTGGAATCGCAACCTGTCGTGGAATCCCATTGTTAGCGTGGACTCATTTTCCTTCGCGGCTTCAAGCTCACTGATTGTTGTCAACTTGCAGCGCCTCATACTAGGCAAGGCGTCGCCTTAAGCAGGGTGCCGTGTCTACCGTCCATCAGATGATGCCGTGAGGGGCCTTTAAGGGGTGATAAGGGCTCCTTGCATAGAGTCTGGTGGTGAGTGGTGTGTACAGGACCTCTGCTTATAATGACATCGGGCTGAACAACTCGCCATGAACGAGGGCACGCTGTGCGCCATGAGCCAGGCACTGACCGTACCAGTGGTCCTTTACGGGGTGAAAAGGACTCACTGACAGTGTTTGGGGAGTGGAGTGTGGCGGGTTATGCTCATGGCTACCCGTGTGAGGCGCAGTAAGGTGGCAGCGTCACTCTCCTCGCACTCACGGGTCTGGGGTGAACTCTTACGGGGTGAAAGGGTTCGCCCCAGTACCTGTGTAGGCAAGTGAACTTCAATTGCGTCGCAGTGAGGTGGCAGCGCCACTCTCCTCGCACCTAAGGGTGTGGGTGGACCTTACGGGGTGAAAGGGTTCATCCCAGTACCTGTGTAGGCAAGTGGACTTCAATTGCAGCGCAGGAAGGTGGCAGCGTCACTTTACTCGCACTCAAGGGTGTTGGGTGGATCCTTACGGGGTGAAAGGGTTCGTCCCAGTACCTGTGTAGGCAAGTGGACTTCAATATTGTGTCTTGAAATCGCATCGTGAGGACTGGAACCGCATCGACATCGTGGAAACCCGCATCGTTCCCGTGGAAACTGGAATTGCATCTTGATCGTGGAAACTCGCATTATTATCTTGGAAACTGGAAGGGCATCTTTATCATGGAAAGGCATCGTCATTTTGGAAACTTGCATCGCTATCGAGGAAACTGGAATGCCATTGTTATCTTGGAAACTCGGAGCGCTATCGAGGAATCTGGAATCAAATCTTATCGTACACACTGTTATCGTGGAAGCTCTCGTGATCGTCGTTCGTTTCGTTATCTCTGAATTACTTAATTAGTCTTGGTATTATTATTAGCTTCCGTAATAATAGAGATGTTGGTCATTTTATCTTATCTTTTTACTGTATTTTTTCAGGGTACAGTTTAGTGTTCTTCAACCTTTTCTAAATTCGTGCACCTTTTCGAGAAGCAAGGAGGACTATAAAAGAAATGCATCAATATTCGTAATTTTCCCTACTTTAAGACTGAAAATCGATAGATAACATTATTGAATATCTACCTGAAGCTACAGTTTTTTAGTCCTAAACAGTCGCTATATAGAGCGAAATGTACTATAACAAAATGCCACATCTCAAACACATTAGGCCCGTGTTCCGTCGGAGTGTAATATATTACTATTGTGAATAAATCGCAATACTTTGATTAATATCAATAGGAGAGGACCCAAACTGTCACAATTTCAGTGTTCGCAGGAGAGAGTCAGTATCGTCTCGCGGTACAGAGTAATCGTCTCTAAACACTGTATTACGATGTATCTATTGATTTGCCAGGGTTTTACTCCTACCAGTATTTTTCTGTTCTTATTCTACCATGGTATTTCTTTATAGTTACTTGAGTTTATACGACTGACATCATAATATAGAGCAAAACATAATTGTCTGGTGTACCAAGATCTTTCATTTCTAGAGACTTAAAGACAGCACGGAACCTTAACACACATTTCACCTCGCTTCTGCACAGGTTAATTCTTCTTCTTCTCAACCTTTTAATGTGATGTACCCTCGAAGTCTTTCAGTATTGATCACGTACCCTTACCCACAATGCAGCGTCAGGAAGGGTAACAATAAATGCATGGTTTATTGACTTAGTTTATTAAGTTTAAATTGTGTTATATATGTGGAGCAGACACAATTTTTAATTAATATTAGTATGTTTCTATGAGGTAGTGTCGATAGGAACTGGTACCTCACAGGGAGACACTATATGTGACTAACATGCAATGCATTTACCAAAAAGGAACTATATCAGACAATTTTCGATCATTATGGCAGTGAACTAGTGTTGCTTGCAGCTAGTTGCAACTTGTAACTAGTAACAGTGATAAATAAGTCACTGTGTGTGTGAATAACATATAAGATAAGAAATCGGAGCAAATATTATAGGTTTGCAAGGTTGTGTGGCAACTGTAATCCAAGAGAGCTTCCTCTCAAGTGATATAACTCCAAGAGTTTCCTTGTTAACGTTGTTAACGTGTCCTGGTTCTAGTGAAGGACACATTGTATACTACAAACGAATTTGCTGCTATTTAAAACTGAAGCATTTTGAGAAACCCGCCACGTACCCCAAAAATTCCTCTCACGTACCCCTGGGGGTACGCGTACCCCAGGTTGAGAACCCCTGCTCTAAATGTACTAATCACACAGCTACTCTTGAAAAGAAAGAGAGAATACAAGAAAAAAAAATATCGTCTCTTCTAAAGAAATAAATTGATTCCTTGTACTATTGACTACTGTTCTCGTTCCTCTCCCGACGTTCCAGCGAGAGGCATTAGCGAGTCGTGTTGTCGAGGTGGAAAGAGATGGAGCCACTTCATCGTTCCAATTTGAGACGATCACCCAGCACCGGAGCAGGAAGGGAGGGAGCTGCCGGCCTGCTGGCGGGGGAAGGGAGGCAGACGACACGAAAAGTATGAGGGGAAGGCCACCATGACACAAATACAACAGCGGCATGAGGTCTACTTAAAAAGAAGCAAGTCAATATAGAATAAAGAAGAAAAACTTTAGTGACCTGGATACATATTTCATAAGTGTATATCTTTTCAATAATGAGCCACAAGCCACGCTGCGAAAGGCTTTCACTCTACTCCACACCACGCCTGGGCTGCGGGAAACACTAATTACACAAAGCTTTGGGGATAACTTAAAGGTAAGAGGCTCCCACTCCCTTCCTTGAAAGCCAGCGGAACTTAAACATCCACAAGGACGACCAGACCTTTCAAAGCCCTTCCAAGACTGACTAAGTAATACACATCAAAGGCTGAAGGTGCCCGAAGCTCCTGGCCGGCGTCTCCTCGTTAGTGTGGCTACGAGGGGCGCGTCCTGGCACATCTCCAGATCACGGAAGTCTCTAACGTATTTACGGACCTTCGGATACCAATTCACACTAGTCTCTCAAGTGTACAGTTGGATCACTCGACCATCACGGCATCCCCAGAACGCTACAAGTTGGTGTTACCTTACAAAGTTATTGAAATTAAATGTGTATTTGCTGCTGAAAGTTTATGGTTCTCTCTCTCTCTCTCTCTCTCTCTCTCTCTCTCTCTCTCTCTCTCTCTCTCTCTCTCTCTCTCTCTCTCTCTATATATATATATATATATATATATATATATATATATATATATATATATATATATATATATATATATATATATATATATATATATATATATATATATATATATATATATATATATATATATATATATATATATATATATATATATATATATATATATATATATATATATATATATATATATATATATATATATATATATATATATATATATATATATATATATATATATATATATCCCCAGCAGTAGCATCACCAGCCCCACCCCACCAGTTGTATCACGACCTTCACCGTCTCTCTAACTCCTCCCTACACACTCGTGAGCTGCGGTGACTGGGAGAAAAAAACCACCCTGGGAAATTTTAAACCAAATATTTTACGTCATGATCATTTGCATTTAAACAAGCCTGGCAAAGTTTTAAGCGTATTATGACATCGTTAAAGAAGTAATGAGATAATGGAAAGAAGTTGCTTGAAAATTTCCCAAGAATTATCACTGTGGATTTCAAAGGACTGGACTCCCAAACAGTGCATCGCCGCTACACACACCAGCACTTTGGGGAAATATCACCATTAAAACTTTGCACCTTCATAAGACGGCCACGACAGGGTATGAAAGCTCCCGAGATTAATTGCTCTGTGTGTGTGTGTGTCTGTGTGTGTGTGTGTGTGTGTGTGTGTGTGTGTGTGTGTGTGTGTGTGTGTGTGTGTGTGTGTGTGTGTGTGTGTGTGTGTGTACTCTTAAGGCCCATATTCTGAAACGCTTTGCTCTCTCACCATCACTGCTTTCCAAAGGCTCCACTTGAAGATACTCGTGTTTTTAAGAGTATTTCTATGATCCTGGTGATGAACTGGCAAGATTACTAGTTTATTAAAAGGATAAACTGTCTTGAAAACTCGGCTAGTTGTCTCTGTGGTCTTAAAAAATCATAGTAGTGAGAGGGGAAAGCGTTTCTAAATACACACCTAAGACTCACGCACACACATTCACCCACTTATCCTACCCACCAACTTACCCACACCCATCCACTGACACACACACACACACACACACACACACACACACACATCCTACCTCCTAACAAGCAGAATTCTAAAAAACATTGGGAAAAAAAAAACTTATGGAGAAATATTGTGCAGTGAGGCTGTTTGTGTGCCTGCACTGGCCTTAAGGAACCAGCGAGGCACAGTGAGGCACAGCGGGGCACAGCGGGACACAGCGGAACACGGCGGGGGTACACACTTGCCACTCCTCCTAATTATTCTATACGAACCTGAGGCAAGCCACGCGGGAAAGGACCTGACAAGTATCACGTCTCTCGAGTTTTATTTATCTTTTTTTTAACGACGTACAATTAAAAACGTCGAAATGTCTACTCTACTAATTAGGCCTCCGCAGTGTTGACTTAGCTCTCTCTCTCTCTCTCTCTCTCTCTCTCTCTCTCTCTCTCTCTCTCTCTCTCTCTCTCTCTCTCTCTCTCTCTCTCTCTCTCTCTCTCTCCACTTTTTCTTTCACCAACGTTCCTATTTTTGCTCCTCCCACTCTGCGCTCCTCCCTCAGTCCTGCATAACCTCTTACCGCCACTCCGCCTCTCCAAAGCTATGTCTGCCTCTTTCCTCTCGTCATGCCATCGTTATAAAAAATGAACGCGCCTCGAGGAGTGTTGTGAAGTGTTGGTACATCAAACTCTCCCTTCACCTTACCTACTCCATTCGTATCTGAAGCACCCTCCCCAAACTGAGAGAGAGAGAGAGAGAGAGAGAGAGAGAGAGAGAGAGAGAGAGAGAGAGAGAGAGAGAGAGAGAGAGAGAGAGAGAGAGAGAGAGAGAGAGAGAGAGAGAGAGAGAGAGAGAGAGAGAGAGAGAGAGAGAGAGAGAGAGAGAGTATTATTGTGTTAAATCTACTCATGTTTATTTTCTTTTTAAAGGACTCACTGAACAGGACTGTATGAATAATTTGTATTGAAAAGAAAGCCTGTCCTCCTCCTCCTTATCTTCCTCCTCCTCCTCCTCCTCCTCCTCCTCCTCCTCCTCCTCCTCCTCCTCCTCTTTCTATGCATCACTGGTAGTTAGTAAATAGTCTTAACAAACAACCTAGTAATAACCTCAGAGTCTGTAGTTGTTTGCCTTCCTTTGTATTCCTTTGTATTTTGTAATTCCTTCTCCTTCTCCTCCTCCTCTTCTTCCATTACCGCAAGCACTAATCACCTTCCCCAACTTGGGGAACTGAACATTGGCAGAGAAGTAAACAGGAGGTCCTTATTTTTCCTCTCTCTCCCTTCGTCCAGCATCAGCTGAAAACATGACACCACAACAAGGCCCACACAAGTCTCCGCAAGCCAAACGATAAAGAAGGAGCCGTGTTGAAGAGTGTGTCACGGTAAACAACTTTTCAATCCGTGAGACTCCTGGTGTAAAATGAAATCGTGCTTTTTCTCTGGCCATCAACACATTTATTCTCAAATTCTAGTTGGTTCTCTTGGCCTTTCCTCACCAATTGGCAGCTCAGAGGGTCATTTTTTGTTCCTCTTTTGTTGGCATAGGTCACAGTTCCTCCTCCATCAAAAAAAGGCATTCGTGTGTGTGTGTGTGTGTGTGTGTGTGTGTGTGTGTGTGTGTGTGTGTGTGTGTGTGTGTGTGTGTGTGTGTGTGTGTGTGTGTGTGTGTATTTGTCTAAGACTCAAGGTGGCCGAAATACGAGTATGAGCCACTTCTGCAATCCTTCGATCTGTTTTGCCACCGAGGAGGGGCTTGTGTTTCTCTCTCTCTCTCTCTCTCTCTCTCTCTCTCTCTCTCTCTCTCTCTCTCTCTCTCTCTCTCTCTCACACACACACACACACACACACACACACACACACACAGACACACACATGTAAACGTATATTATATGCATATGAACACCTCCCCCTTCAAAAATAAATGCAGACACAGATGTGCATCAACACTTCATCCACACACACACACACACACACACACACACACACACACACACACACACACACACACACACACACACACACACACACACATGTAAACGTATAATATATGCATATGAACACCTTCCCCTCCAAAAATAAATGCAGACAGATGTGCGTCAACACTTCATCCGCGCGCACACACACACATACACACACCCTATAGCTTAGTGGTTAGAGCGCTGGCTTCACAAGCCAGAGGACCGGGGTTCGATTCCCCGGCCGGGTGGAGATATTTGGGTGTGTCTCCTTTCACGTGTAGCCCCTGTTCACCTAGCAGTGAGTAGGTACGGGATATAAATCGAGGAGTTGTGACCTTGTTGTCCCGGTGTGTGATGTGTGCCTGGTCTCAGGCCTATCCGAAGATCGGAAACAATGAGCTCTGAGCTCGTTCCGTAGGGTAACGTCTGGCTGTCTCGTCAGAGACTGCAGCAGATCAAACAGTGAATTACACACACACACACACATAATTAAAGAGTAAAAACACAACATGGTCTTATGTTATTATTTGAAACACGGTGTTAGTGTCACGCGACCAAACATGAGTGAAAACTTATCTCATCTCTAGCACAAAGACTGTCACATCACAATAAACATGAGAATAATAATAATAATACAACAATAACAATGATATTAAATAAGAGATTGGTATCAAATAAACACACAGATATGAAGAGAGTGATCTTTGTGCGTGCGTGCGTGCGTGTGTGTGTGTATGTGTGTGTGTGCGCGCCTTTAATCTAACACACGTATTAGAAAACTCTCGCTGCAAGTACATGACAGAAACTAATAAAATCCGTACCTTGATTCTACTGACACGTGGAGGAAGCTGATCTCACCCAAATGGATAGAAACCCCGTATATCACACCAAATATAACGTGACAAGAACGGCAATATATTTAATGCTCTCACACTTTCGTTCTCCAGTCAAACCTGTTCTTTCGTATTCAACAACTGCCAATACATTTTTAAAACCATAGACTAATACAAGGTTTTAGCGAACTCCCCCTTCTCTGTCTGTCTGTCTGTCTGTCTGTCTCTCTGTCTGTCTGTCTGTCTCTCGGACTGATTCGCTGACTGACACACACACACACACACACACACTGACGGAGAGGTGGATAGGAAAGACAGGTAGACGAGCAGACAGGTAGACAGACGGACAATCAGACAGAGAGGTATCACGTCCACAAAGAAGAAAACCACACAGAAGACTTGATGGAAGGGAAATGTATTGACGACTTCTATGGCGACACACACACACACACACACACACACACACACACACACACACACACACACACACACAGATGACACACGATTCACACACACACACACACACACACACAAATCAGGAGTTGTGACACACACCGAAGATCAAACACACACACACACACACACTAACGTCTGGCTGTCTCGTCAGAGACTGCACAGATCAAACACACACACACACACACACACACACACACACACACCACGCCATTGTATTTACGCCGGTCTTCCACGACACACGCCACTTGGATGAACGCCTTCTCTGTACTCTTCTATTTTATTTACTTCGGGGTTTCTTGTTGTGAATCTTTAAAGTTCACCTTCAACTCTCCACTGACCATTTTTCTTTACGTTTCCAGTTTGTTTACGTCTTTACTTTTTTGTTGTGAGTTTTCATGTTTCTTATTTGACCTCCTTATTTCTAAATTACTGTATTATGTTTCTTGAAAGAGAGGAGTATGTTTACCTTCATCATGACACGTATTCATATTCATTCTGGTTATTATTTGGTGATTCTATACAGCTTCAGAAACTTATGTGGAGGATTAGAATAGTGAAGACCGAGGCCATTAATCTTCTGACCTCCGTGGATTCTTCCTAATGCAAATATAATCGTCTAATCACACCCAAAACTCTTGTAAAAAATGTGTTCAAGTACTGAAGGGGTTAATATTCTTTATAGGTGACGTGACAGGCGCTAGAATTCCAGTTCGAGCAGTCACTATCACCAAAGTTTTCTAGACAGAGGAAGCCGCCGCAGCTTAACACATGCCTCCATCTCGCACGGCTTCCACTCATACACAAATTCTCTCAGACTATAAATCATCACACCCCACAAACTTCCCTGGCCAAAAATTCCCCCCAGCCACCAAGTCTTGCCCTGCGAACCTTCTTTCTCACACTCCGCATTCCCCTCACCGACAAGTATTTCCGAACACGTATTTTTCTCGTGCCATAAGGAGCAGCGGCAACCACGCCAGGGAATTCCAATCGAGACCCTTCTTTTTCTGTCCTAAGGTTCCTTCAACGCAACCCCGGCCTCTGCCACGCCCATAACAGCGCGCCCAACACGCACTTACCACCACCACGCCCGTCATAACAGGCTCGTATTCTCAAACACTTCTGTGCTGCACCTTCCAGTATTTCAAAAGGCTTTATTTAAGTTTACATTAATTTTATTAAGGTACTTTACGGTTCTAAAGGCAGAGTGACAAAATTTCTATATTACAAACTATAGAAACACTCTTGAAAACCCCGCTAATCATCTCTGGTCTTGGAGAATAGTCGTGGTGAGAGACCAAAGCGTTTTAGAATACAGGCCTTTTATACTCGACATAAGGGCTTTTAAGAGTGTTTTAATAGTTCTAGAGGCAAAGTGACAAGATTTCTACATTATCAACAATGATAATTATCTCTGTGACCTTGGAAAATTGTCGTGGGAGAGAGCAAAGCGTTTCTGAATATGCACCTCCCTCTCCTGACTTTCTCTGGTCTATTCTTCTACTTTTTTCCATCCCTTCCACGCATCCCCACGCCCGCCACTTCCTTGCCTCCTCCCGGGCGGCGCGGAGAGTATCTGGAGGGATCACCTGAAGGAGGAGCCATTGTGCTCCGTGCAATATTAAACAATTAACTAGCGAATAATCGATGATACACGAGCAGTATGGGAAGTAATATTCTCCTCCTCCTCCTCCTTCACCTCCTCCTCTTCGTCCTCCTCCTTCTTCACCTCCTCCTCTTTTTCTTCTTTCTCCTTCTTCACTTCCTCCTTCTCTTTTTCCTCCTTTTCCTCCTCATCCTTTTCCTCCTGCTCCTCCACTTTTTTTTCCTCCTTCTCATACTCCTCTTTTTTTTTCCCTCTTTCTCTTCCTCCACCTGCTCCTCCTCCTCCTCCTCCTCCTCCTCCTCCTCCTCCTCCTCCTCCCACCACCACTACTACTACTACTACTACTACTACTACTACTACTACTACTACTACTACTACTACTACTATTGCTACTACTACTACTACTACAACTAATATTCTGAAGACACAAGTTTCCAGTGACCTCACCAGTTCTTCTAGTCACATGTTACTTTCTCTAAGGCTCCAGGAATCACTGTGACAGACCTTCATAGATACAGTCAGTAGCAAATCACTCAACACGCCTGTACTGTTTTCATATCTACACTGCTTCTATTTTGAGGGATCGGAAGGTCGTAGTGTAATATTTTCTTTCTCCCTCAGCCTATCCGTATAGCAGCATCGATCAATAGCATCTTTTTTGTTAGCCAGGCCTCCGTTTGTTACTGTGTTAATGGGAGAGCTGAGTTAAGGGACAGCCTGGTTGTTGATGAGGTTAAGCAAAAGTAAAATGGATTAACAGGAGGAGAGGAGCTAATGAGGAGAGAGGGAGCGAAGTGTCTGGTTACATTGTCAACCATATCAGTATTTCGTTCACTCTTGACACCTCTCTCTCTTCTCCCACGTGAATAATTAGTTACCAGTACTGTGGGATGCCTACATCACAATATACCATAAGAAGAAATTAAGAAAACATGGATATATGAGAGTTAGCCAGTACGTAGTGTGTTGTCGTAAACTCAGATATTGACCCAGCCATAAAAGAGATTAGAAGGGTCAAAAGGAAACAGTTTTAATGAGCCAGGCCACGGTATCAGGCAAGCATCCACGGGCAAGACAGGTTCAGTAGCGTCAAGAAGCAATGGATAAATAAGACACACAGTAGCCAAGTAAGCCTTATGTTATTGTTGTCATTGCTATGTAAAACAGGAGGGAATGAAAATATTTTGCCTTCTCAACACACAAAAAGATAGAACTGTTTTGCCTTACTGTTAAAAAAATTAAAAAAAATTGAGAGTTCAGTACATTTGTGTCCTCAAAGCTTTCCACTGTCTGTGTGCGTGTTCGGTGGAGATTATCAGTTTGTCACAATAGATGGAAGGAAAAAAAAAAAAGGGGAGGGTGAAAACGCGTCTGGCAGCCACTCAGAGTAAAGTTACATCCCCGTTATTACATTAGGGAGCGTCTACACTCTACAGCAACCATTCCTCTCCCCAAACACAATCCATCATACCTTCTGTCAGCTTTCCTTTCTTCACCTCTCATTACCTCCTGCCGCCCACCATCTACTTCCACTCCCTCCCCGCTCCTCCTCTCTAATGTAGATTAAATTATTTTTTGCGTTAATTTTTTTCAGGTCCTGAGCGGCGGGATTTTCGTTACCCTCCAGCGTTGCCTTGACGACCCTGGCGCCTCCCCAGGGTCTGGTACATGCAAATTTGATCATCTGTAGGCAACGTAGCCCCTCCCTTCTTCCCAAACACTTCTCTTCTTCCACCAACACACTAGAACCTTCCTCCTTAAGACTCATTCATTATCATTCCAGCATAACATTACCACTCTCATTTGTAGGTTGTTTCAGTTATTAACCCCTTCAGTGCTATGACGCGTTTTCATATTCATTCTCCTTACTATTTGACGATTTTATACAGCTTCAGAACTCATGTGGAGGATTGAAAGTGAAGACTCTGGCCATTAACCTTCTGGCCTCCATAAAACTTTCCTAATGTCAATATAATCGTCTAATCACACACGAACTTATGGTAAAAAAAAAAAAAAGTCATGGTATTGAAGGAGTAAATTGTGCCTAGTATTCTCTAATATTCTTCACACTCACACACAACATTCCTGCTAATTTTTCCTCCTCCTCTTTAATCAAGCATTGCACTTCCACTAAACACTTTTACTGCTAAGGCTTCCTCTGCTAACATATCTACACCATTGCAGAAAATAAACAAAACATGGAGATAAATGGATAGATAATTAGACAAATGAAACTGCTTGTGTGGAGCTTACGAAAAAAAAAAAAGAGGGAGTAGAGAGCCAATTTTGTATTTTCTACCCCAACAAAAGTATTCCAGAGAGAGAGAGAGAGAGAGAGAGAGAGAGAGAGAGAGAGAGAATGTGGGTGACGTGGCGTGTAGATGTAAAAAGAAACCTTCAATACCACCTGAGAACCACAACCAAAACTTTCACCACCAGCATCACCACCACCACCACCACCACCACCACAACAACAACAACAACAACAACAAGGAGAGAAGCATCAACAATCTCTCAACTCTGGCCAATTAAAAGTGAAAAAAATGCATCTATAAAATAACCTAACACAGAAAGAAATTGTAAATGAATAACTAAGTAAAAAGTATAAACAATAGTATTTTCCCTCACTTTACTCTGTTGCCTCCAGGAATAGTATTTCATATGATGGAAAGAAAAAAATCCCACGCCACTTTTGTAATAACTAAATAAATACAATAAAGAAAAAAACATCTCCGGCTTTTCACGATCAATCCCATTAAGTAAAGCCAGAGAGAGAGAGAGAGAGAGAGAGAGAGAGAGAGAAAACAAAGAGGGGAAAATAAGAGAAATGAACTGTATATTTATTTATTGGTGGGTGAGGGAGTGGGACGCGTGAGGGTTAGTGTCAACATGGTATTCCATCTATCAGTAATGGTATTAGAGAGAGAGAGAGAGAGAGAGAGAGAGAGAGAGAGAGAGAGAGAGAGAGAGAGAGAGAGAGAGAGAGAGAGAGAGAGAGAGAGAGAGAGAGAGAGAGAGAGAGAGAGAGAGAGAGAGACACACACACACACACATATACAGTGAAAGGAGACCCTGTGTGTGTGTGTGTGTGTGTGTGTGTGTGTGTGTGTGTGTGTGTGTGTGTGTGTAGCTGTTGCACGACGTTGCACAAATTGTCTAGCTACTGGCTATAAATAGTCAAAGGTTTTTCTATCTTTAATTAACAAAACTAATATCTATACATAAGGTGTTCGATACGGCGCCGACAAGTAACAATCACAACTCTTTCTGTTGCCTTCTCCACTGCAATTATTACAATTTCTCTTACAAACATCCTTAAGAACTGCATTAATCTCGTAGATATTCTCGCATCAAAACGGATTTCACTTCAAACATCATCCACAATATCTTCATAACGTATTACAACATCTGAACCCGGTGCTTTATTTCTCCGTAAATCTCATACGTAGTACGTACAATATTACCCCTTTTTCCCAGCTACCCGTATATAAGGATGACCTTTACTTGGTACATGAATGCAAGCAACCACATGACGTACCACCAAATATATTACCATACACATATAATTACCAGACTCCGTTCAACAAAATGACAACGTAACACCACCGAAATATAATGACAAATATTGATATCTCCACACAAGTGACTTCCCTCAAATAATCTCTTTCTCTTGGTACCCATACATGGAACCACGTTAACTTCGTACACAATTACACACTAGTAAATATGTTATGTAACTTATTCGTCAGAGCAACACACATGCACATACGTAGGTAGCCGTATACAAATTCCCTTACTCATAGATGAAAACGCAAGTATATAACGACGTCATTATGAACCAAAGTACAACCACATAAACCATAATAAACTAATACCACATAATACCTAAACCTCCTATCATGCTTCTTCCTCCATTCTAATTTACCTCAAAGACTGCATTGCAACTTATAAGCTCCACTTACTGGTTATATATGAAGTACAAAACGCCGCCCTCAGCTATGCAGCCGAGGGTGGCCCGCTTAGAGCCGCGGTTGTCCTCTCTGCTTCCTCTCTCTCTCTCTCTCTCTGCCCCAAAACTCTACAATTTCCTTCAGGAACTTATGGGGCGTGTCTTGACCCACACAACACGCCCCTCAGAATGTACCATTCACCAATCAAGTACAAGCTCAAATGAACTCCACGTGTGGTACGAACAACATCCAAGACGACAACACTACCACCGGATGTTTACATGACCTTTTGACCCTCCTGCCCTTCCTACTCTCTTTTATGGCTGGATACGGTTACACACCGCATACTGGCGAACTAGCATACTTCCATATATCTTTATTTCTTGTTTCTTATATTTTTCATATTTCACTTATGATGTGCGCATCTGACAAACATCCCCCCTCAGAATGCGCGTCCCGCGCATTCAATGTAGGGAAGGGTGGGTGGTGGGCAGGGTGTGCATGCCTCCCGTAGGAAGGATGAGGGCTTGGGCGACCGCGCACCTGATAGCGGTACTTTCCCACACCCATGAAGCATGTTAGCACCCGCCAGACCCCTGTCCTCTAGCCAGCATCCAAGTCTCCAGCCAGCTATGTTATATACGTAGGAATGTAGGGCAATGGGTCCAATACTTTCTGCTAAGAAGGCATATATTAGAAAAATGCGTCTGCACCTCAATATTCACAAAAAGGGCTTTGCAGAGAGAGAATAATTAACCATATATATATATGGTCAGGGAGAGCATGATATTGACCAGTAGTGGAAAAGATATGTCAACACACAAAGCAAGGTAATGGAAAAGATATGGCAATGCAGTCGATACTCGTTACTTTGATATGAATATATGTCTATAACTAGGAGGAAAATATATCATTAGGTAGTATAAATACAGCATTAATCATATAAAATCAACTCACAATCTCAAATCATACCTATGTTATTCAGAGGAATTATGACAACATTTATCATAGTATTATGCATATATATGTCCATAACTAGGAGGAGTGTATATCATATCATAGATTGTAAAAGAAATCAGCTCATTATCCCAAATTATATCAATATTATTCAGAGGATATATATCAACATCTTACAAGATACAGAAACAATCAAGGAGAGCATCTGTAGACATCGTTCAGGTGTCGTCAGAATTTCTCAATAGAAGTAAGTTGGAACTCAAGTATGCAATGCAGTCATAATACATCACTATTAAAAGCATATTACATGGTGAAACTTCTAAGTGTATACATAAATATGGAGGAATTACTATCTCATTATCTCAGATAAGGGTGACGTCTCATACAAAATAACAGAAAACACAAGAAAAATTTATTACATCCCGTAAGCATGCACAATATCACGATGTCGAAAATGAACTGACGCAATGGATTCAGAAGTACTGATATATAGATTGCATTAATCTTGCAATAAGAAATAGCTGCTCTCAGATCCACGTAATATGTTGATATAAGCACTTGAAACACTGGAAAATCCATCACTTGTGAAAATGTTACCACACCAAGAAATAAATCTGATTCTGAGTTGCCGTGTAAGGAATACGCTGTTATTTCTCACCTTAAGTCACGATATCTATCTTTATATGTAATATACGCACTATACTCGAAAATCAAAATACAAAAAATATATTAGCTTGCTGTTAAAACACTCAACCATTACCGTTCTGTATCATCACCAGCACACAGACAAGAAACACACCATGTATTCCACAGGTTAAACATTAATATTTACTTCATTATTTAGTTTCAACTTGTACTCCTTTCATATCAGTGTTTTCCTAACTACATCATATTATATAATGTCCATATTAATCTCTTGATAGTCAACATCCATATCGTATTTCTTTAATATATTTTCGTCTTGTTTCACCTTCAAGCCTTACCATATAGCTAACGATAAGATGGGGAGTAATGTCCTTCTATATATTTTTCGCTTGATACCTCATCAATAGCTCTTCTTTCCTCATTATCGTCGTTAACTGATTACCTTTACAATCCTTGCATTAACTTTAAATCTTCCTTTAAAATGTTATATAATCAAGTGAAAGCTACTGAAACCACTGATGATTTCCTACGATATCACGATAGCTCAACTCAGACTTGTAACCAAATGTCCTGTGTTGTGTTAAGTACGACATCTCACATTGTATCTATTTTCAATCCCATAGATATACCCCTTATTTCACATATATCGTCAAAATCACAGATAAAGGCATTCATTAACACTCATTACTATACATTTATCCTAATCTCTATAAAATCTTCCAGATCGCCATATATCCCTCCAAATTATATAGAGACACCTTAACTTCCATGTTAGTCATATATCTTCGTCCTCATCAACAAGAAACCTTCAAATGCCTGCATATTAATCTAATATCAATATCACTGTCGCCAGTTTTCTGCCTTCGGAACATGTATAACCACTTTACCTTTGCATATGTTCACTATATCTTCATCTTATTTTATCAAGTTGCTATCTCAATAATAATATTTGCCCAATACAGTCATGACCTACACAGACGTATATATGCATATGCACCTTTTCCTATATCCTCACCGCAACCTTTTCTAATATACTCAATATCTTCACCGCAAACTTTTCTAATATACTCAATATCTTCACCGCAAACTTTTCTAATATACTCAATATCCTCACCGCAAACTCTTCTAATATACTCAATATCCTCACCGCAAACTTTTCTAATATACTCAATATCTTCACCGCAAACTCTTCTAATATACTCAATATCTTCACCGCAAACTTTTCTAATATACTCAATATCCTCACCGCAAACTCTTCTAATATACTCAATATCCTCACAGCAAACTTTTCTAATATACTCAATATCCTCAATATCCTCACCGCAAACTTTTCTAATATACTCAATATCTTCACCGCAAACTCTTCTAATATACTCAATATCCTCACAGCAACTTTTCTAATATACTCAATATCCTCACAGCAAACTTTCTAATATACTCAATATCCTCACAGCAAACTTTTCTAATATCACTCAATATTCACAGCAACTTTTCTAATATAATGAATATCCTCGTCTCACTATCTCATATTTACCTCATCGTAACCTTTCCAGAATCCACATCCCATGACCATATATTCATATATTTACTTTGGTATTTACTATTTGCCTTCATATCTCATATTTACCTCACATCCTCTCATCTATATTCATAAGTCAGACTACTCTTGATGTATTAATTTTGACTCGAGTACGCACATGTTAAAATCAATCCATGGATAGATATCTTTACTCAACATATTCACTAGTGGGCCCACTAATATCCTTGTGTATCACTCAACACTACCATGCCGGGTACTGTCGAAACGAAGCTTTCAGGGCGTCCCCCACTCTTCTGAATCGGCAATCCCCAGACCGGCATTCACATAATGTATATTAATATTTACTTCTGGCCAGAGAGAAACAACTTGTCACCTAGTTGATCACAACCACTTGTACACGCCTTATGCCCCTAGGTTGGCACGAAGTGTTCAAGTGTTGCTAGGCACAAGAGTCAATGTACACACAAGGAATGATATGTTTGACGCGTCTTTCTTCACATTATAATTCGCAACTTTAATGTCTTAATATCATGTGCTTACTCCGTTTTTACCTCACTCTATATCAACCTTCATACTTACACTTGTTTCCTTACTACACATATATATCATATTTACTATCATATTTACTCTGATGTTAACATTATTAGTGTAGTTCCGGGAATGACATCCTTATGGCTCTGCAATATCGATTTTTACGTCTATCTATATAAGATCTTAACCTCATGAATTTTAATTCCTTTTCATATGTCAAGCTGATCTATGATGGTCTTGTTAACAATTATCAATGCAATATTATATGTTTTCCTTCCTGACATATGAATTCTGACTCAGTCCTCATATTATTTACCTTGATATATATTTTCCTCACTCAATATGAATTACCTTATAACAAATATTAAGTTTTTTTTTTTTCTAACCTATATATCTATCCCCACTTCGTTTTCTTCCTAGATATATATTCTCCTTGACTCAATCCTCACATTGTTTTCCTGATATGTATGTTCCTCAACTCATTATTAATTACCTCTTAACAAATATCAATATATATTTTCTAATCCAAATATCCATCTTCATCCCTTTCTTCCTAGATATATATTCTCCTCACACCTATTCCCTCACGCAGTATAGATATGTATCTAAGTCCTCCCAATATTTTCCTTCCTAAACATTCCTCTCACACAATATTGCAACCCACATATTATATTCTTCATGACATAAATATACCTCATGTTGCCGAATATCAACCTCACATTCCACGATATTACTGACTCAACGATATTATCATATCAATGTCAATAACATTCGCCAACTTACTGCCCGTGCGTAGCTACTTATATTTGCATATTGGCTAATGTGTATAACATCTCGAAAGTACTCCTTTTATATTTCAACATAGTTGTTCTCAATACTTATAACCACATTAGAACACTGTAAATTACTTCTTATACTTGCATTTACTGATGTTATTCATATTGTTTCTATAACAGCCACAATAGTATCATAATGACATTAATTTACTTCTTATTCTTGCTTTTACTGATGTTATTCATATCGTCTCTACCTTTATGAACTGAATAACGCCTTAACCAAGTAGCTACATATACTACAACTCACATATAATTTCTTGCACCTATAACTTCTGGCACTAATATGATGTTATCCAACATGACCTTACAACAACAATCGTCTTCTTAAGTGAACAATTGAAGGTTGGCCTTGCTTTACACATGTACTTGAACATTTAATATATATTTTGCTTCTTTTCTCACCTTATCACTTAAAAACTCCACTACTTTATATTCAATTAACCCACTGAGAGAGAAAAGACATGAGGGAGGCAAGTAACCTTAAGGTGGTGAGAAAAGAAACTGTAAGGTGAACTAGGATCTAGCCAGCAACCTTCAATTGCATGAACTAGCACTGTTACAACAGTGTTACCTACTCAACTCAACTACTACCCAGCACGTGGTAGCATCCTCAACTCGACATAATATATGTATATATTAATTCATCTTTATATCCTGCCATCATTTCATAAAATTGACCCGCAACTCACCGTTTCCTTTTCTCCTTAAATATTTTCATCTACCTTTCATTAACCCAAGAGACTCACAATACACGTATGATCAATATGTAACAACAAAATGTCTTTCTCTGCTCTTGATTCTCTTCAATATTAACACTCTCCAGTTATGTCCTCTATTAACTTTTTACATAGATATCCCATTTTAATACTTACCTCATATATCAGTCATATTTCTTCTTTATTTTCTATACTTCTGATATTGATATTTGCCTCAAACCTTAACCGCAGTGATGTATATCTCAATCATATTTCTACTATGTTTCTATTATTCCCTCATACTATATCTTCTTCCTCATATACTATTCTCACGGAAAAATTCCTTGCATCAACTACACACAATATCCCTCTTTTACTTGACACTCACTTTTTGTTCCATATCCTTCATCAGAACCTTCAATATTCTTTCATCTATAATCCGACGAACTCCCAAACATGATACAATTTACACATTTTTTATTCGTCTCTATCGCTATGGGGCAATTAAAATCGTCTCACACAGTACTTCATATTTTCCTGCTATAAACCACAATATATGCTTACACCCCTTGCTATTGTCCTCTGACAGTCGACACTCGTGTGAAAAAAATTACCCTTATATGTCACGTCTCTTATATATGATAAGTTTCCTTCACATAACGACAACAAATTCGTCTACCTTTGTGAATTTTGCCGCATATCCGTAATATTTATGCCCTTGACACTCAGTTATCGTTACTCCATTGACTACTTTATGATACACATATTATAATGTAGACGAACCTTAAATAATTTATTAAAACTCTTTATATCTCATATTTTGTCGCATTTCTCTCCCGCTAATAAGACTCCTCGTTTACCCCTTGATTTGTAAAGGCTTAGGTGAAACAAGCGACAGGTAACCGTACAACATATTACTCAGATATCGTCCAATCAAAATATAACCTTAAAGCATCCACTTGAAAGAATAACCTCTTACACGCAACATGATCTTTAATGAATATCGAAATTAATTACTAAATAAAATCTACGGATTTTACACAAACCTTATGATCGTCACGGGCGACTCAGCTTCAGACAAAATAGTGATAATGATATGCATTCATATTATAATAACCATGCCACTTCTGATGTTGACAACAGCTACTTCGTGCACTTTCAACCAATTTACTTTAATCTTCCATCAATATGACTGTCCCTTGCGCCAATTCCAAGATTACACTTTGCAACATTTGGCAATATATTTTTTTTTTGCAATGCAACAATTTGTGCAACATTTAGATCCCACCGCTGCCACCATGTCGTGCTCCGAGCTGTTGCACGACGTTGCACAAATTGTCTAGCTACTGGCTATAAATAGTCAAAGGTTTTTTCTATCTTTAATTAACAAAACTAATATCTATACATAAGGTGTTCGATACGGCGCCGACAAGTAACAATCACAACTCTTTCTGTTGCCTTCTCCACTGCAATTATTACAATTTCTCTTACAAACATCCTTAAGAACTGCATTAATCTCGTAGATATTCTCGCATCAAAACGGATTTCACTTCAAACATCATCCACAATATCTTCATAACGTATTACAACATCTGAACCCGGTGCTTTATTTCTCCGTAAATCTCATACGTAGTACGTACAATATTACCCCTTTTTCCCAGCTACCCGTATATAAGGATGACCTTTACTTGGTACATGAATGCAAGCAACCACATGACGTACCACCAAATATATTACCATACACATATAATTACCAGACTCCGTTCAACAAAATGACAACGTAACACCACCGAAATATAATGACAAATATTGATATCTCCACACAAGTGACTTCCCTCAAATAATCTCTTTCTCTTGGTACCCATACATGGAACCACGTTAACTTCGTACACAATTACACACTAGTAAATATGTTATGTAACTTATTCGTCAGAGCAACACACATGCACATACGTAGGTAGCCGTATACAAATTCCCTTACTCATAGATGAAAACGCAAGTATATAACGACGTCATTATGAACCAAAGTACAACCACATAAACCATAATAAACTAATACCACATAATACCTAAACCTCCTATCATGCTTCTTCCTCCATTCTAATTTACCTCAAAGACTGCATTGCAACTTATAAGCTCCACTTACTGGTTATATATGAAGTACAAAACGCCGCCCTCAGCTATGCAGCCGAGGGTGGCCCGCTTAGAGCCGCGGTTGTCCTCTCTGCTTCCTCTCTCTCTCTCTCTCTCTGCCCCAAAACTCTACAATTTCCTTCAGGAACTTATGGGGCGTGTCTTGACCCACACAACACGCCCCTCAGAATGTACCATTCACCAATCAAGTACAAGCTCAAATGAACTCCACGTGTGGTACGAACAACATCCAAGACGACAACACTACCACCGGATGTTTACA
Source organism: Portunus trituberculatus (assembly GCF_017591435.1). Classification (NCBI taxonomy): domain Eukaryota; kingdom Metazoa; phylum Arthropoda; class Malacostraca; order Decapoda; family Portunidae; genus Portunus; species Portunus trituberculatus. Next base: position 6,815,008 of record NC_059273.1, read on the forward strand.
TGACCTTTTGACCCTCCTGCCCTTCCTAATCTCTTTTATGGCTGGATACGGTTACACACCGCATACTGGCGAACTAGCATACTTCCATATATCTTTATTTCTTGTTTCTTATATTTTCATATTTCACTTATGATGTGCGCATCTGACAAGTGCTGCACTGAGCCACAATAAGTAAACAACTGTTCTCTTTATCGTGGTAATATTTTCTATAATAAAAGAAATACTTTTTTTTCCGAAGCTTATCCCCGACATGACTGACACACGTCCATTAACAAATCACATTTTCCTGAGTGTGGAGAACAGAGAGTGTGATCTCCCTTGGCGCCAGTAATGGTGGGCAGGAAAGCAACACAAGCAGGGTGACCAGAGCGAGAAAGTCTTGCAGGTTAAACAAGTAAAGGGAAAAACGTGTGGGAGTGTGCATGTGAATGTGTGTTATCTCGTCTTCATTCACATATCATGACCCCTCTTTGTTCTACGCATTCTTCTTTCCACTTCCTCTCCTTCCTTCCCCTCTACTCATCACACTTACTCCCTTCGCTCTTGCTGACACTTGTTTCCTCTTCTCTTCCTTCCCCAGCACCACGGACCTCTGCACACACACACACACACACACACACACACACACACACACACACACACACACACACACACACACCTTTCCACCAAGTTCTCTCTCCCTTATCGTGACAGACTTATGAAGACATCTGCGGCGGGAGCGGGAAGTAAGCTGTACCTAGTCTTCAATACTGTAGCCAATCTTGAAGTCCTGTTGGCTCGAGCTCTTTGTGAAAGCCGTATTGTGTGAGCAGGGTTTGAAAATACTCGTCTGTAGGTCTTCACAACACATCTGAGCGAGAGTTAGTGTTGACCAGAGTTCCTTGCTAACTCGAGAGGAACTTAACTCATAGCAACTTTTTTTATTCTTTCTCTCTCTCTCTCCTCCCTCCTTCTGTCCCTCCTCCTGCCTCCTCTGATCGCCCTCCTTCTCTTTCTCCTCCATCTCCTTTCCGTCCCTCAATCACTCCTTGTGTATTTAATTTTCAGTTTCATTGTCTTTCTTTTTCTTTCCTTTACACTTCTTATTCCTTATTTTGCTCTAATTCACTTTCCTTTCTGTTCTGTTCCTTCTCCTGTCTCTTTCCTTCCTCCAACTGTATTTTTTTACCTCCTCCTTGCTTCTTTCCTTTGAATCTTTTCCTCTCTTTCCACCTCCTGCCCTTCTCTCTCTCTCTCTCTCTCTCTCTCTCTCTCTCTCTCTCTCTCTCTCTCTCTCTCTCTCTCTCTCTCTCTCTCTCTCTCTCTCTCCTCTCTCTCTCTGGTCCTCCTCCCGTCCCTCCTAAGCGCCTTGAGAAAGATTCCTAAACTTTTTTCTCCATTGCGACAACTTTTGTAATTTGTTTCCTCTTATTAATTTCCTTCTTTGATGGGCATTGTGTTCATATATATTTTACTTTTTTTCCAAGAATTTTAAGGAAACATTTAACTAAGTTTTCTACAAGGCCACTTCGAAAGGTTCAAGTTAGGTTACAAGGCCACTTCGGAAGATTCAAAAGGTTAGGTTACATGATCACTTTGGAAGGTTAGGTTCGAATTTACGCCTATTTAAAAACAATATAATGATTTTTGCCTCTCAGCGCTGGGTGTCATTATCATTGTTTACGAGCTCACTGCCTTCATCTGGCAAGGCAATATCATCCACATAACTCGGTTGTTGGGATCAATTTAGTGGAGCACATGATTTGTCTAGCATATGAATATTAATTACGAATCTTCAGGTAAACTCAATTATCCAGGAGCACACCTTCATCATCCGGGGTGAGATGCTGTGTGTGTGTGTGTGTGTGTGTGTGTGTGTGTGTGTGTGTGTGTGTGTGTGTGTGTGTGTGTGTGTGTGTGTGTGTGTAGCAGTGGCTGTCGTTTAGATCACGTCGTTTGGATGGTTTACACTTCCAATGTACAGTAGCCTGTTTTAATGTTAAAGTTTAAAGATTTTCGTCAATCTTGTGGACCGCATAGTTACTTTTCTTTAATGTTTTATAGAGTTTTTTTTTTTTTTTTGTTTGTTTTCGAAATTTGGCTTGACGTTAAGTTGGTCCTGGTTTGCATGGACTATTAGTTTCTTTTCGCTTCTACTAGATTTCAGTGAGTTAAGAGTATGTTTTCATTTTTTTTTATTTTAACTCGTTTATGTACAATTTTATTCAGATGTAACTGTATCTGTGGTCAATAAATATTTATCTGTGTGTGTGTGTGTGTGTGTGTGTGTGTGTGTGTGTGTGTGTGTGTGTGTGTGTGTGTGTGTGTGTGTGTGTGTGTGTGTTATCCAGCCACGGTGGTCTACTGGCATCGCGACGCACCCAATCCATCCCCTCCGGAAACAGTTCAGAGTTCCTAATGACCGATCGCTGAGGACGAACACCCGCCAGGCCACACACCGCGCCAGCCAGTACACATTGTCTCGCCTCCCATGCCGCACCTCGCTGTGTGTTTCTGCTGTAAGGCTTAGCAGATTTCATCCTTATTGTTGCTGTTGTTGATATCGTCACTATATTTTATTAACAAAGACTACTATTTTTATGGTTCTTTTTACCAAAACTGGCATTTTTTGTTACCTTAACCCATTCAGTACCAGGACGCGTTTCCATATTCATTCTGGTTACTATTTTGTGATTTTATACATTTCAGAATCTCATGTGGGGGATTAAGATGGTGAAGACTGTGGCCATTAATCCTCTGACCTCCGAAGACCCTTCCTAATGTTAATAAAAATGGTCTAATGGTACACAAATCTCAAGGGAAAAAATGTGTCCTAGTATTGAAGGAGTTGAACCAATGCCCTCTTGCACAAAACAACATTCAATCAAACAGACAACATACGGAAACATATACAAACAGACACAAAAGTAAAGCGACCAAAACCAAACAAGACACAACAGCAAGGCAACGAAGCCACAATGTGTTATGTTAAAGTGTTAAAAGTCTCCAAGTCAGATCTGGCTGTTGGGAACGGAGGCACAACCCGCGAGGGGGACAAAAACTTCTGGACGTGTCTTCGATGTGGGAAATCCCGGAGACAGTAAGGAAAGCAAGGTTCTCGTATTTTTCTAAACTTCTCGGACCACTGGGAGGGAAAGGAAAGGCGGGGAAAACAAAGTAGTTATAATGCAGGAAGACTAACAGTTAGCAGAGGGATTTGAGGCGGATACGAAGGCAACACTAAACACCACACAAGAAGCAGGAAGAAACCACGAAGCGCGAATGATAAGAAAAGAATAATACAAGTAAAAACTGAGAAAGGGAGAGACAGACTAACAAAAGGGATGAGGAGGAAGCAGAGGGGAAAAAGAGGTGAAAGAAAGAGAGGAAGAGGAGAAGGACAGGGTGGAGTATGAAAGGGAAAAGAATTAAAGAATCTTCACAACGCACCAGACACACAAAATCCGCCACAAAAGACACTGAGAAAGATCTTATGTCTTTTGGTGGCGGCTGATGCATTCTGTAGCGACACGAGAGGACTCACCACTGCTTGGGACGAATGCAATGGCTTCTCAAGGTTAGGGAAGGCCTCAAGCAAGAGTCTCTGCCCTGGAACCTGTCACAAAAGAATACGACAGACTTTGAGGCAGTGTCGTGAGGCCGAGACACAGGAACAACCCGACGCTTATAACACTGAACCACATAAAAGAGACGCGACGAGAAACATAAACTTCATCCATATCTAGTAAGGAAAAAAAAATGAGAGAGAGAGAGAGAGAGAGAGAGAGAGAGAGAGAGAGAGAGAGAGAGAGAGAGAGAGAGAGAGAGAGAGAGAGAGAGAGAGAGAGAGAGAGGGGAGGGGAGAGAGAGAGAGTATAATGTAAAAGTTTTCTACAGTAACTTTACCAAACATTTCAGATTCCATAGGTGTTGTGACGGTTCGTTGTACCCTGTCCTTCCCTCGACCGCGGCACGACAGCCAGGGAGGGAACCATGAAGACTAAAAACATTCAAATAAAAGAGAGAAAATGGGATGAGATGAGAAGACAAAAAGAAGAGAATGCAAGGTGAAAAAATATCTGTGAAAGGAAATAAACATGTAATAAGGGAAATTGAAAAGATGGTCGATGTGGGAGGACTGCAGAAGGAACAGAAAGGAACATCAGCTGACCCGGGACTCATAAGATTTCACCTCGAGATAAGATGCTTCCAGTTGACGTAAGCTCGTATTCTCAAATACTTCTGCGCTTCACCTCCACTATTTCAAGAGGGTTTATTTAAATCAACACGAGTTTTTAAGGATTTTTCTATGGTTTCAGAAGCAGATTGACCAGATTTCTACATAACTAACTGGAAAAACACTCTTGAAAACTCTCCTAATCATCTCCGTGGTCTTGGAAAATAATCATAGTGACAGAGCAAAGCATTTCTGAATACGTACCATGGAAGGTTGCTGCACCGCCGGTGTGTGAGCGAGTGGAGGTGAAAGGTACATTTACCAGCGTTAGTGGACTGGTCGTGGCGAACAAGCAAGGTGTGGCTCCCTAGATTTGTTTTGAAAAGTTTCCAAACTCTCTGCGTTTCACCCGAAAAGAAAATCTAATAATTTGGAAGATAAAAACAAAGACAAGCGAACGTTTTCTCTTTTGGTTGCCTTTTCCTTTCCTCATTGACCTGCGTCCATTCCTTACCCTTAATTCATCACCCTCACAGTAACATTATATTTTGCGTGATCTTAAACCTTTCGGTACCAAGACGCATTTCCACATTCATTCTGCTTACTATTTGGTGATTTTATACAGCTTCAGATATTTATTTGGGGATTAAAATAGTGTGTCTATGGGGATCTTCTGATCTGTCTGAGGCAGTCACTCATCCACACAAATACCTCCACCACCACACTCCCCTCATTCTCCTCCTCCTCCCACTAACCTTTCCGCCACCAAATACTGTGCAGAATAAATATGACACGCTCAGGCAGTCACTCATCCTCCCTCCCTCATTCTCCTCCTCCTCCCACTAACCTTTCTCCTCTCCTCCACCTCTTCCTCCACCTCTTACTCTCCTTATATTTCCTTTAAGCAATTCCTCATCCTCCAACTCTTATTCCCCTCCTTAACTTCTTTCTTATTCCTTTCTTTATATCTTCCCACTGTTCCTCCTCCTGCTTATCATCCTCGTCCTCATTTTTCCCAGTAAACTCGTCCTCTCCTTGTCCTTCCACCTCTCCTTCTCATCCACTACTACTATGCCTCTCTCTTCCTTTATCACCTTCCCTCTACCTATTCCTCTTCAGTAGCTGGCAATCTATGCGCGTCGGTAGGAACATCAGTCTTCCCTCCTGTCAAGTGGTAAAGAGCGAGACTGCAGAGAGAGAGAGAGAGAGAGGGAGGGATAAAGATGAAGTGCGTGGGCGTCAGGAAAGGACAAAAGGCGAGTATCTCATAACGATGCACTCTCGTCGGAAGGAAAGAGACAGAGCGATGGAAAGTCTCGAGCGTCAGTGTCAGGAAGGATTGGCTGGAGTGTTCTGGCATCTCGTTTCTTTTGTGTGTCTACTGTACTGTACTTGCCAAGGCTCAGATAAGAGGTAGTAAGTGTTAGGGATGTGTGTATTGTTGCCTCTTGATTAAATGGTGATTTTTCATTCATTAATTCCTTCATTCTCTCTCTCTCTTTCTCTCTCTCTCATGTGTATCTGTGTATCTATCTCTCTCTCCAAGAAATATAAAGGTCAGAAGAAGGAGAAGAAGTGGTGGTGGTGGTTGTAGTGGTGGTGGAGATGGCGGTGGTGGTAGTGGTGGCGGTGGTCGTATAGTGGTAGTGGTGGTGGTGATGGTAGTGATAGGAAAAGTTGTGTTGTTTCGTGATCACACTTCCTTGTTCAAAAGTTTTCCTTATGTCTGTGTCTCAGCACGTAAACAAGTAAACAAGACTATTAGCATAGAAACACAACCAGCATCATTCTCAGCATAAAAAGAGTGTGTGTGTGTGTGTGTGTGTGTGTGTGTGTGTGTGTGTGTGTGTGTGTGTGTGTGTGTGTGTGTGTGTGTGTGTGTGTGTGTGTGTGTGTGTGTGTGTGTAAGCGTCTCATTAATTTGGGACAAGTGTTATTTCGAAGTTCGGTGAAGGAGAGGCGGTGTTTGTTCCCTTCAATAGAATAACAAAGCGACATGCTGGGCGGGGCGAGGTTTTACAGCCACATCAGCGGGACCACCTGTGCACCGATAGCCCAGTGAAAACCCTTCCCTTCACTATACAAAATGCATTATGTGTGTGTGTGTGTGTGTGTGTGTGTGTGTGTGTGTGTGTGTGTGTGTGTGTGTAATTCACCTCCTCGGTCGTCTGCTGGTCACCCAGCCAGTCTTCTCCATTACGGAGCGAGCTCAGAGCTCATAGACCGATCTTCGGGTAGGACTGAGACCACAACACACTCCACACACCGGGAAAACGAGGCCATCCTCGAGTTACATCCCGTACCTGTTACTGCTAGGTGAACAGGGTCACACATTAAGACTTGCCCATTTGCCTCGCCGCGCCGGGATTCGAACCCGGCCCTCTCGATTAATGAGTCAGCGTGCTAACCACTACACTACGCGTGTGTGTGTGTGTGTGTGTGTGTGTGTGTGTGTGTGTGTGTGTGTGTGTGTGTGTGTGCTAAGTGTATGTACTGTACATAGCTCAGCTGCATGTGTTTTGCAGGTGCGTGCTGCGACAAAGAGATACAGAGAGAGAGAGAGAGAGAGAGAGAGAGAGAGAGAGAGAGAGAGAGAGAGAGAGAGAGAGAGAGAGAGAGAGAGAGAGAGAGAGAGAGAGAGAGAGAGAGAGAGAGAGAGAGAGAGAGAGAGAGAGAGAGAGAGAGAGAGAGAGTGAGAGAGAGAGAGAGAGAGAGAGAGAGAGAGAGAGAGAGAGAGAGAGAGAGAGAGAGAGAGAGAGAGAGAGAGAGAGAGAGAGAGAGAGAGAGAGAGAGAGAGAGAGAGAGAGAGAGAGAGGAGAGAGAGAGAGAGAGAGAGAGAGAGAGAGAGAGAGAGAGAGAGAGAGAGAGAGAGAGAGAGAGAGAGAGAGAGAGAGAGAGAGAGAGAGAGAGAGAGAGAGAGAGAGAGAGAGAGAGAGAGAGAGAGAGAGAGAGAGAGAGAGAGAGAGAGAGAGAGAGAGAGAGAGAGAGAGAGAGAGAGAGAGAGAGAGAGAGAGAGAGAGAGAGAGAGAGAGAGAGAGAGAGAGAGAGAGAGAGAGAGAGAGAGAGAGAGAGAGAGAGAGAGAGAGAGAGAGAGAGAGAGAGAGAGAGAGAGAGAGAGAGAGAGAGAGAGAGAGAGAGAGAGAGAGAGAGAGAGAGAGAGAGAGAGAGAGAGAGAGAGAGAGAGAGAGAGAGAGAGAGAGAGAAAAAGAAATCGTCAGGAGCGTCTCCTACAGCGGCTTCTTACGGTGGAAAGATACACAGCCACACCCTTCCCACCTGCAGCGCCTCAGCCCGCCCACCCCCTCACTTCATTTCAGTCCTTGCCACAACCTCGCCCACTCCTTCCTCAGCCTGGTATCTGGAATCAGAACCAGGGGCGGCAGTGGACCACTCCTCTTCACCAGTACCAGCAGTCGGCCGCGGACCCTAACCACCACCTCGGACTAGCAGGCCTCGCTCACTACCATCCCTCACCATGGTACAGCCAGCTTGCCCCGCCGCCAACTAAAGGTCGTCTCTAGCAACGTCCGTGGTCTCCGGACTAACCTTGCAGACTTATACCACAACTGTGTGCAACGACACAATGCAGACGTTGTTGTGGTGACCGAGACATGGCTGAACAGTGAGGTGGAGCCCACGTATGGCAGGATGCAGGGCTTCACCCACTGGGTGAGGAGGGACCGACAGGAGCGAACAGGAGGTGGAGTGGCTGTCTGCTTCAAGGAAGGAATGCAGGCCCAGCTACTCGACATAGACACGCCTCCAATGATGGAGATGATGTACTTCCGAGTAATGCTGGCAGACCGCTCAGCCCTCCTGCTGTGTGCCCTGTATCGCCCCCCGCGACAAGGGCCTGACTCACTCTTGTACCTGACTGAGACCTTAGACAACCTGATGATGGCACACAGCTGCAGCCACGTGCTGATTGTGGGGGATCTCAATCACCACCTGGAAAGAGACGCCTACGAGAATCTCCTGGAGGTGCAGGGTCTGACAGATCATGTCACCTTCCCCACACATGAACGAGGAGGGACATTAGACCCTGTCATCTCAGACTACCAGGAAGACAAGCTTCAGTGTCATCAGCTGGGGCTCGTGGGCAGCTCTGACCATCACGCTGTACTGACACAGCTGGAAGTGGGCGTGGCTCAGGACGAGGCCACCACCCGCACCATCTGGCTGTGGAACAAAGCAGACTGGGCTTCCCTGCGCCGCGACCTGACCCACACCCCATGGGCCACTCTGCTACAGGGAGGAGCAGAGAGTGAAGCACTTGCACTCACCTCTCACCTTCTCGCCCTCCAGAGACGCCACGTCCCACACAGGGAATACACCACCAGATCGACGGATCAGCCATGGTTTGGCTACCGTTGCCGTGTTGCTGCCGAGGCAAAGTATGCTGCCTGGCTCCGCTACAAGAGGAACCCGACTCGGCGCAACAAGGACCTGCACAGGGCTGCATGCAGGAGGATGGTGGTAACCAGCAAGTGGGCCTTAAAAAAGTGGGAGGAAAGCCTGCGCCGGAAACTGTGTGGCACTGGCGTAGGAAACAAAACTTGGTGGTCTCTTGTTAAGGACAAACAAGGAACTGGCCACCAAGAATCCATCCCTCCCCTCAGCAAGCAGGACGGTACTGTCGCCACCAGCAGTAAGGAGAGGGCACAGTTGCTGGCTTCCTTGTTTGCTGGAAAAATGAAGGTCGGGAATCCACAGCAGCCACCGCCTCAGCTGGTCCAGCAATGTGAGAAGACTGTCACCATGGTGGAGGTGACGCATCAGCAGGTGAAGCGATTATTGCGGGGGCTGGACACACAGAAAGCCACCGGCCCTGATGACATCAGCCCGCACCTGCTGAAGCGATGCTCCCAGGAACTGGCTGCCCCTCTCACCCAAGTCTTCACAACTTGTGTACGGGAAAACGTCTGGCCTTCAGTGTGGAAGGAGGCTCGAGTAGTTCCCGTACACAAAAAAGCTCAGGACGGACCCAAAAAACTACAGACCCATATCCCTGTTGTCAGTGGTGGGTAAAGTGTTTGAGAGGGTCGTGGCAGAGGTGGTGTGTAGCCATCTCAAGGACAATGCCCTCCTCTCAGACCAACAGTTTGGGTTCAGACCTGGAAGGTCAACCTCCGACCTAATGATGCTTCTCACCAGGCATTGGCAGGACGCCCTCGACGACGGCAAGGACACTATAGTGGTTGCTTTGGACATAGCAGGAGCTTTTGATAAAGTATGGCACAACGGATTACTAGAAAAGCTTCGTGCTAAAGGCATCCAGGGTGGCTTGCTACGACTCTTGGGAAATTACCTGCAGGACAGAAGCCTCAAGGTGGTTGTCAACGGGCAAACATCTGAGTCCCTGCCTGTGGAGGCATCAGTGCCACAGGGTTCAATTCTTGGCCCACTCCTGTGGAATATCTACGTGGATGATCTTCTCCAGCTACTGCCAGGAGTCATGGCCTATGCTGATGACTGCACCCTCTCCTATACCTATCCACGCCAGGACAGTGGGCGGGCTGCTGAGGCCATCAATCAGCAGCTACGAGTGATAAAGGAGTGGGGTGCTCGCTGGCAAGTGACATTCGCGCCGGAGAAGACACAAGCAATGGTTGTCTCTCGGTCCCCAGCCGCCATGGCAGCAATGGCAGGAAAGTTGTCTTTTGGCGCTGCTGCTCTCACTCCAAGATGACGTCAAGATACTTGGAGTGGAGGTGGATCGAGGGCTGAGGTTTGACAGGCATGTCAAAACCATTGCCAAGAAAGCCTCTCACAGGATCTCCGCTCTCAGAAGGATCGCCAGTTTCCTCGACAGGAAGGGAGACTGCTGCTGTACAAGGCACAGGTGCGGCCCCACCTTGAATACGCAGCTCTCTCCTGGATGTCCTGTGCCGCCACACACAGAAGGAGACTGGACAGCATCCAACGCCGCGCCATACGGCTAGTAGATGCTGCACTACCACCTCACCCAGAGCCTGAGCGTCCCTTGATTCACTGGAACACCGCAGAGACGTGGCGGCGATCGTAGTGTTCCATAAGGCACAGGTGCAAAGAGTGCCACATCTGGCAGGGCTGCGTCATCCTCTAAGAGTCACCGCACGGAGCACGAGAACGGTGCTCAATGGTGGTGACGCCGTAGAGGTGCCGCGATCCCACGGGTGTCAGCATCAACGCACCTTCGCAGGACGCGTCTCCAGGATGTGGAACTTGTTCACGGCCGCGGTGCCTCACGTCCAGGAGATGAACACACAGTGTCAAACTGATGGCACATAAGTGGAGACAGACACTGCCAACTCCTCTGACACTCTTTGTGACGTGACACTCAGTGTAGTGCAGTGCGTGAATAGTGCTAGTGAAGTGAAACGAATAGTGCTCCATTTACATGCTGACCATCTTGTATATTATCTATTTTTAAGTCTTGTAAATATTGTAGAGAAATAGATTGTAGTACCCTTAGAATAGGTAGCACACGACAGTGCGCCTTTGGGTACATGTTCCTTTGTATTAAGTTTTGTTTAAATAAAAAAAAAAAAAAAAAAAAGAGAGAGAGAGAGAGAGAGAGAGAGAGAGAGAGAGAGAGAGAGAGAGAGAGAGAGAGAGAGAGGTAAGGTGCTGCGTTGAATTGTGTGAATGAGGAGAGAGGGCGGACTGCTCAGCTTCAGGTGTAAAGGCCTTTTAGTCTTGATAATTAAGTCATCCCCAAGCCAGTAAGTGTTCACAGATAAGTTTGAGAGTAAAATATGTTTTTTTTTTTTTTCTGTTTTCATTTTTTTTTTCTTCACAAATAAGTATCTTCTTTTGACTGAATATATTTCCACAGTAACCTAATTAACGTGGAAAGCAGAGATATGCAAAGGCAAAGAAAGTAATGTTAATCAGTGATCTAATGTGACAGTCATCACATCAGTACGCCACTCAGTACCTCCATTGTTACGTCCTTCTCTTTTTATCAGCTGAAGCGTGCATGCCGGAGAGTGGCAGCAAGCCCGGGAAAATATGGCTGAGGTCACACTAGTGTCGTTGTTCTCCATCCTCAACCACTATGTGCCCATCGAGAACCCATCTCCTGAGAGCCTCCAGTGCCAAGGTCCGCTGCCCCTGTACCTCCGTGAGCCTTTCTCTGTGACAACACGCCACGATCACAATCAAAAAGCTACCTCAGACTTCATAAGTGCCAAATTTCCACTCGTGGGTAAGATGTATTATGATGAAGAACTTAACCATTGATAAGCAATACCAACGATAACATTAACAGGTTTTTGCTTGGTTGGAACTCTGACTAATCACAGGAATCATGTGGTTATTTCTCAGATGACATCGAGTCCCTCGGGACGTGGAGGGATACGTTTAGTGAGAGTCGTCGCGCCTCTCAAACAGGAAACGGGTCTCCTCCTCAGCCGCCCCCGCACCCACGGAACCAAAGTGCACCCAGATTAAGCTGGAAATACATACCCAACGACTTGTCCTCTTCCATCAATGATAAAAATTTAGAGTAAGTGTGTGTGTGTGTGTGTGTGTGTGTGTGTGTGTGTGTGTGTGTGTGTGTGTGTGTGTGTGTGTGTGTGTGTGTGTGTGTGTGTGTGTGCGTGCGTGCGTGCGTGCGTGCGTGCGTGCGTGCGTGCGTGCGTGCGTGCGTTCGTGTGTGTGTAATAATAATAATAATAATAATAATAAACGGTTTATTAGTTAGGCAATGTAAAAAAAAATACACTGAAAATGTACAGGGGGGGGGGGACATTACCACAATGAACTGTGTGTGTGTGTGTGTGTGTGTGTGTGTGTGTGTGTGTGTGTGTGTGTGTGTGTGTGTGTGTGTGTGTGTGTGTGTGTGTGTGTGTGTGTGTGTGTGTGTGTGTGTGTGTGTTGTAAGCTTTTTTCCCTATCATGATAAGTATTTTTTCTTCTTGACTGTAGAGTCGGCAGAGTCTTGCATTGAAGATTACTCTCATGGCGATTCTGTTTAATTTTCTCGATTGAAGCAAAATATTTTAACTTGATTCAATTTTCATTCATTCCTATGTTTTCACACATTTTTCCTCTATATCTGTAGGATTGCTTTCCAAGCCGGTCATTCAGAGTTCAATAAGGTAGTGACTTTGGAGCAAGTGTTAAAGAGGCAGAACCTGTCGCTGAGCAGGACATCGCCGCCGAGTGTGCACCAGAGACTCTTCCGCCGCTCTCACCCGCTGGCCAAGATCTACTCGGTGCTTGGCTACATCATGGACTACTGCACCATCGTTATCTCCCAAATGTGAGGAAAAACATTTTTGAGATTTCTGATAATTAATTGATACACATCCTAGATACTCAAGTTTTTCTCATTGGTCCACTTTTCTCCAGCCAAGCGAGTGGCGCCGCCAGTGTGCGAGTGCCGGGCGTGGCAAGACTTGCAGGTGTTACGCTAATCAGGAAATTAGACCAAATTAATGAGATACTCGTGTCACGGGGAGTCGAGGTTACATGAATGTTGGGGTTTTGACTGGCACTGTTTGATAAATCTATCGACACTGTTACATTACAATTTACTTCGTATTTCTTTAATACACGCATCCTTGTACAATTAATTACATGCAGTACACACAGGAAATATTTTCAGTAAGCATTCGTTGTACATCAAGTAATTAGCACCTTTTCACCGCTCTTTCCCAAAAAGCCTACAAAGTGAATCCTCGGTCGACGTGACGCCCCTTGAGCTGCAGCTGCTGGGTACAGTGGATGCCTGTGAGACGCGGAGAGAGCGAGACGAGGAGGGCCCCTGCCACCCCGACAGGCGGTACAGGACCATCAACGGCACGTGCAACAATATCGCCAATCCCAGCTGGGGCTCTGCGTTCTCGCCTCTCCGTAGAATCGTGCAAGCTGACTACGGAGACGGTGAGCATTAACAACTCATTTAACCTCAGCGGTTTTGACAGTTTTCACCAGCAAAGTAACCTGGAAAGTGACATTGTCGCTAAAGGAATGTTCGTGTCGTGCTTAAAGAGCTTTGTAAGAAAAGTAAAGGCCAGCCATTGAAGTATCTTATTTACGCCCGTATTCAGAAACGCTTTGCTCTCTCATCACGACAGTTTTCCAAGGCCACAGAGACGACTAGCCTGGTTTTCAAGACAGTTTCTCTTTATAATAATCTAGAGATCTTGCCAGTCCATCACCGGAATCATAAAAATACTTCTAAAAACATGAACATCAACTAAAGCCTTTGGAAAGTAGTGATGGTGAGAGAGCAGAGCGTTTAAGAATACTGTCCTTATTACTTTGGTGGCGTGTGTGTGTGTGTGTGTGTGTGTGTGTGTGTGTGTGTGTGTGTGTGTGTGTGTGTGTGTGTGTGTGTGTGTGTGTGTGTGTGTGTGTGTGTGTGTTATTTCAAAGTTTTAGGAATTAATGTAAGTTTACTGGGTTTTATTAATTTTATTGTTTACAAAATTTTAGTTTTATGTGGTTAGTTTAACGGTTTTTTTGTTTTTTGTTTGTCTTTTGAATATATTTCCTAAGATTAAGCTTTGTGTATTCTCTGAGTGGTAGCTTTAAGAGAACTTTCTTATTTTCTTTAGTTTGCTTGTTTGTTTGTTTTATTTTGTGAGTTACTGTGATAATAATATTGTCTTGTCATGCTTGAAAAGGTAATGTATGGTGATTTTGTTTGTGTAACGAGATCGTTAACACTTTGTCTATTTTTCTAGACCATTCCTTTAGCTGTATTAAAATTTGTTGTCGTGGTCAATAAAATTGAATTGAATTGAATTGTGTGTGTGTGTGTGCGTGTATTGCAGGAGTGATGAGCCTTCGTAGGGCACAGGACGGAAAGCCACTGCCCAGCGCTCGTCTGGTTAGTGCCACCATCAACAGGAATCGGAAAAGCGCCGCCACTTGCTTCTCTTTTCTCCACCTCACCTTCGGCCAGTTTGTTGACCATGACATCACCAGCACACCTGTCGCTAAGGGTCAGTCACTTCATTGATTGAATTGAATTGAATTGTGTGTGTGTGTGTGCGTGTATTGCAGGAGTGATGAGCCTTCGTAGGGCACAGGACGGAAAGCCACTGCCCAGCGCTCGTCTGGTTAGTGCCACCATCAACAGGAATCGGAAAAGCGCCGCCACTTGCTTCTCTTTTCTCCACCTCACCTTCGCACACCTGTCGCTAAGGGTCAGTCACTTCATTGACAACGCCAGATTTTCCTTTTTTTCACATTTTCGTCACGCCTGGTCCTCTCAATGCGTCACATCTGCTTCTGCTAAAACAAAAAACAATAAATCAAATCGATAAATGAAAATTTTACAAAACAAGTTTTAACTGAACTTTATCTAAATAACTCTCTCTCTCTCTCTCTCTCTCTCTCTCTCTCTCTCTCTCTCTCTCTCTGCTATTTTCCTCTTCCTAAGACGTGAATTGTTGCAGGAAGGAAACATCATGCCGAAAATTGTGTGCTTTAACGTCTTTGAGCTTTTTCTTTTCTAGGTTCATCTTGTGCTTGCCTTTCAGTTCCAGATTTTCAAACATCTGTCACTTCACAATCTTCTGTCTGATCGCCAGTATGGCTTCCGTCAAGGTCGCTCTACTGGTGATCTTCTGGCTTTCCTTACTGAGTCTTGGTCATCCTCTTTTAGAGATTTCGGTGAAACTTTTGCTGTTGCGTTAGACATATCAAAAGCTTTTGATAGAGTCTGGCATAAAGCTTTGATTTCAAAACTGCCCTCTTACGGCTTCTATCCTTCTCTATGCAACTTTATCTCAAGTTTCCTTTCCGACCGCTCTATTGCTGCTGTGGTAGACGGCTACTGTTCTTCTCCTAAACCTATTAATAGTGGTGTTCCTCAGGGTTCTGTCCTGTCACCCACTCTCTTTCTATTATTCATTAATGACCTTCTTAACCAAACTTCTTGCCCTATCCACTCCTACGCTGATGATACCACCCTACATCTTTCCACGTTCTTTCAGAGACGTCCAACCCTTCAGGAAATCAACAGATCACGCGGGGACGCCACGGAACGCCTGACTTCCGATCTTTCTAAGATTTCCGATTGGGGCAGAGAAAATCTAGTAGTTTTCAATGCCTCAAAAACTCAATTCCTCCATCTATCAACTCGACACAACCTTCCAGACAACTATCCCCTCTTCTTCAATGACACTCAACTGTCTCCCTCTTCCACAATGAATATCCTCGGTCTGTCCTTTGCTCATAATCTTAACTGGAAACTTCACATCTCATCTCTTGCTAAAACAGCTTCTATGAAGTTAGGTGTTCTGAGGCGTCTCCGACAGATTTTCTCGCCCCTCCAACTGCTTACTCTGTATAAGGGCCTTATCCGTCCCTGTATGGAGTACTCTTCGCATGTTTGGGGGGTTCCAGTCACACAGCTTTGCTTGATAGGGTGGAATCAGCTCTTCGTCTCATCAACTCCCCTCCTCTGACTAACTGTCTTCAGTCTCTTTCTCACCGCCGAAATGTTGCATCCCTTTCTATATTTTATCGCTATTTTCATGGTAACTGTTCTACTGATCTTGCTAACTGCATGCCTCCCCTCCTCCTGCGGCCACGCTGCACAAGGCTTTCTTCTTCCTCTCATCCCTATTCTGTCCAACTCCCTAATGCAATCATTCATCCCTTTCACTGGTAAACTCTGGAACTCCCTCTCTGCATCTGTATTTCCGAATTCCTACAACTTGTCTTCTTTTAAGAGGGAGGTATCGAGGCATTTGCTCCCCTAATTCTGGCTGACGGTTTTGGCACTTTTTGAAGTCTTTGGAGAGCCAGCGCTCAAGTAAGCCTTTTTCTAACTCTTTTTTTTTTGCCCTTGGTTGGCCCTCTTCCCTACGTAAAAAAAAAAAAAATATGCCATCATCTTAAGAAATAATTGTATATTCTAACCTTATCCCAAATCAGGCGAGGACGAAGAAACCATCCCTTGCTGCATTGACGAGGTGAACAAGGACCCTAACCTGTTTCATCCCGAGTGTGCGCCCATCACCATACCCGCCGATGATCCTTTCTACTCCACCTGGGGCGCCACCTGCATGGAGTTCATCCGCTCACTTCCAGCTGAGAGGTGCCTGATAGGTAAGGCAACCCTGGCGCTTGCAAAGTACAGGGCTTCAGATATTTCAACCTCTTCCGTACCAGGACGTGTTTTCATATTCATTCTGCTTACTATTTGGTGATTTTATACAGCTTCAGATACTCATGTGGGGATTAAAATAGTGAAGACTGTGGCCATTAATCTTCTGACCTTCATAGATTCTTTCTAATGTGAATAAAATCGACTGATTATACCCAAAACTCATGATTAAAAAAAATGAGTCCTAGTACTGAAGGGGTTAAGGCAGAAAAAAATAGAAAAATTCAAATGCTCAGTTAACTTTTCAATAATCTTCATCACAGTCCACATTATATATACAATTTATGTCTGGCTTTGTGTGTGTGTGTGTGTGTGTGTGTGTGTGTGTGTGTGTGTGTGTGTGTGTGTGTAATTCACTGTTTGATCTGCTGCAGTCCCTGAAGAGACAGCCAGACGTTACCCTACGGAACGAGCTCAGAGCTCATTATTTCCGATCTTGGGATAGGTCTGAGACCAGGCACACACACACACCGGGACAACAAAGTCACAACTCCTCGATTTACATCCCGTACCTACTCACTGCTAGGTGAACAGGGGCTACACGTCAAAGGAGACACACCCAAATATCTCCACCCGGCCGGGGAATCGAACCCCGTTCATCTGGCTTGTGAAGCCAGCGCTCTAACCACTGAGCTACCGGGCTCAGTGTGTGTGTGTGTGTGTGTGTGTGTGTGTGTGTGTGTGTGTGTGTGTGTTTTAACCCTTCCATACTGAGACGCATTTTTCATCTTGATTTTCGGGTATGATAACACAATTTTGCATTAGGAATGGTTTATGAAGGTCATAATATTAATGTTCAGAGTCTTTACTGTTCTAATCCCAACATGTATTATTGAAGGTGTATAAAATCACCAAAATAGTCACAAGAATCGAAATGAAAACGCGCCATGGTACTGAAGGGGTTAATAAACTTCCGTAGTACTTTCCTCTCATTTCATTCCTTGTTTCCCTGAAGGGCCTCGGGAGCAAGTGAACCAGATAACATCATTCCTCGACGCGTCTAACGTTTATGGAAGCACGGACGAAGACAGCGAGAACTTGAGGGAGGGAGAAGGCGGGCGACTGTTGGTGCAGGCAAGACATAATTTTGTTGTGATTTAGGATTCCAATATTAATGATAGTAACGATAAGGGTGGATGTAGTGGCGATGATAAATAGACTCTCTCTCTCTCTCTCTCTCTCTCTCTCTCTCTCTCTCTCTCTCTCTCTCTCTCTCAGGTGGCCAAGAACGGTGAGAGTCTGCTTCCCCCTTCCACTGACCGCGAAGACGGATGCAACGACGAGGAAAAGTTCAGGCAGGATGAATTTTGCTTTATTGCAGGTGTGTGTGTGTGTGTGTGTGTGTGTGTGTGTGTGTGTGTGTGTGTGTGTGTGGTGTGTGTGTGTGTGGTGTGGGTGGGTGGGTGGGTGCTGTGTGTGTGTGTGAGTGGGTGTGGGTGTGGGTGTGCGTGCGGTACTGGAGGAAATCAATGGTAGATAGGCGTACACAAGTGTACAAGTGTGTCAGGTGTATCATTTCCATGTTGCTCTCCGATCGATCACGCTTACTGTGTCTTTACACGTGGATGTTTATGATTGGTTTGCTGTCATTACTTTTCTGCAACTGACAATAATGTGACGTGCAGGAAAACACACACTTATTTTCTTATCTTTTCTGTATTCTGTATCCTGCATTTCTATTTCAGCCTGAATAGCACCATAGTAGTATTTCTCGTGACGTCAGAAGTTTGATAGGTAGATTTTAGACATACACGTAACATTAACATTGAATATAGAGGGCAGTGTATGTGATATTCCCCATAGCAAAGACCATAACAAACCCATTCTTCTGTGCTAATAAGTCTTCATAACAAACCCACAGCATAACGCCCCCCTTCTTTGTATGTAGATTCCCCATAACAAACCCACAACAAATCCCTTTTTCTGTGTTAATAAGTCTTCATAACAAAGCGCATAAAAAAACCTTACTGTGTATCTAAGGTTCTCCATAACAAACCCATAGCAAACCTCTTCTTCTTTGTCTACAAGTCCCCATAACAAAGCCCTTAGAAATCACTCCTGTGTTTACAAGTTCCTATAACAAACACCTTCCTCTGTGTATGTAAGATTCCCCATAACAAATCCCATCTTCTGTGTAAGCTTCCCCATAACGAAGCCCTAACAACGCCGTCTCTACAGGTGACGATCGCGTGAACGAACAAGTAATGCTGACGCTGATGCACACTGTTTGGGTCCGCGAGCACAACAGGGTGGCGAGACAACTAGAGGCGCAGAACCCATCCTGGCCAGACGACCTATTGTTCCAGGAGGCTCGGCGCATAGTGGTGGCGGAGATGCAGCACATTGTGTACAACGAGTTCCTGCCAGGAGTGTTAGGTGAGGCAAGACTTTCAATTTTACTGTTAAAAGAAATATATAGAGACTTAAAACAGCGATAAAAGGTGGGTGTGTAGGAACAGAAGAAAATGCAGCACAAAGGAAACAAGAAATGAGGAGGTAAAGACACAAAGGAGAGTGAAGGACATGAGATAAAGAAGGAAAAAAGTAAATGTTTATAAAAAGAAAAATTAATAATGTTGACCTGAACTTAGAAAAGTAAGGGAGATGCAGGGAAAAAGACTAAAAACATAAAGAAACAAGAAAGATAAAGAGAAGAGTGAGGAGAAGAGGCAATGTTAGAGATAAGAGTGTGGAGGGCGCGAGGACAGAAGGTGATGGAGCGAAGGATGCACGCCAACGAGAATATCTTGGTAGGAACTTCATGAAGACGTGGGCAAGCTGCGAAGGAAGAGAAGGAAAGAAGAAAGAAAACAATGCAGGCTATTAATGGCGGATATGCGTTACCGAGATGAAAGGAAGAAGAAAAAGATAGAGACAATAGACGTTGGAGATGAATACAGAATAAAGCAAACAGTAATGGAACACTCCGGAGAGAAGGAAGAAAAAGTAGGAAAGCAGGAAAGAACATTATTTCTACACAAACTCGACCTCGTGGCTTTGGAAGTGAAGGTTAACGATTTGTTTTCTGCGAAGCCATTGATCTTTGTGTGAGAGTTACGAGTAATTACTGTAAGCCTCGGGGCCACAGGATGATGAACAACCGTGAAGCTACAAACAACCTTTTTCTCCAGCACTCAAACACTTCAGTACTGAGACGAATTTTTACCTCCATTTTTTCGGTGTGATTAGATTTTTGTTTACATTAGGAGGGGTCTATGGAGGTCAGAAAATTAATATCCAGAGTCTTTACTATCTTTATCCCAACATGTGTTTCTGAAGCTGTTTTAACCCCTTCAGTACCATGACACTTTTCCATATTCATTCTGCTTACTATTTGGTGATTTTATACAGCTTTAGAAACTCTTGTGGGGGATTGAAATAGTGAAGACTCTGGCCATTAATCTTCTGATCTCCATAGACCCTTCCTAATGTCAATAAAGTGGTCTAATCGCACACTAACCACAAGGTATAAATATCTCTCAGTATTGAAGAGGTTAAATCGCCCAATGAATATGAAAGAAATTAACATTTCTACCTTCATTTCGATGCACAAAAAAATGACAATTACTATTTTTCACGATTGCATGACTTAACTCGAACAAAATTTCCCTCTGTCACCTCTTGATCAATATTAATCTTTTTGTTTTCTGCAGGGAGAGACCTCATGGAAAGGCTGGACTTGTTGCCGCAGAAGGACGGACGGAAGACTAACAATTATAACCCAA
>NC_059273.1:6837500-6942500 GCF_017591435.1 Portunus trituberculatus
TTATCCCCGCTCTTCCCAAAAAGTGGTACATTTTTAAACATTTTCATCAACGTTATAAACAATTTGCGACCGATATGTATGGGTTCAAATTACTCAAAATGAAAAGCTTTATACCGAAAATTGTACAGCACAATAGTCTCTTCAATTCCACTCTGATTTTAGCCTTCCTTTTTTTCCAATACGTGATGGATTACTTCTTTCTATATCTCCATATGCCTTCACCTCTCTATTAACGTATAGTCTGGCAATCTACGTCGTAACTGAGGAAATTCTACACCACAATAGTCTCTTCATTTCTATTCTGATCTTAACGCTTCTTTTCTTTCCAATACTTGATGGATTACCTCTTTCTATCTCTCAATATGCCTTCATCTCTCTATTAACATATAGTCTAGCAATCCACGTCGTACTGACAAAATTCTACTGCACAATAGTCCCTTCATTTTCACTCTGATCTTAACGCTCCTCCTTTTTTCCAATACGTGATGAATTACCTCTATCTCTCAATATGGCTTCATCTCTCTACTAGCGTTTCCAAGTCATGTATAGTCCGGCAATCTACGTCGTAACTGAGAAAATTCTACAGTACAATAGTCTCTTCATTTCCATTCTGATCTTAACGCTTTTATTTTTTCCAATACGTGATAGATTAGCTCTTTCTATCTCGCAATATTCCTTCATCTCACTATTAACATTTCCAAGTCATGTATAGTCTGGCAATCCACGTCGTAATATCTACCGTCACACGAATAACACAGCGGTGACGTGCATTGTGTGTCGGCCCCCCGCAAGGGATATAAATAAGCCCCTTTTGATCCAGAACAGTGGAGGATATTGACCTGTTTGCGGGAGGAGTATCGGAGAAACCCATTGAAGGAGGCCAGGTGGGGCCGACCTTTGCCTGTATCATCAGTGACCAGTTCCTGAGACTGAAGATTGGAGACCGCTACTGGTATGAGGAGGAAGGACCAGGAGCATTCACGAGAGGTAAGACAGAGAGAAGAAACAGAAAGAGAGACAGGGCGGGGAGGGGGTGAAATGGTGGTGGGCGTAGGAAGGAGTGGTGGATGTAGGAGAGGTGGAGAGGTGGATAGGTGGATGAGAGAGCTGCACGTGAGGGAGCGAGTGTTTTAGGGTGAGTTAGAGAAGGGATATGAGAGGAGGGTTGGGAGGGTGTGCCAGTGTGTTAGGAGGAGGAAATGATGTCGACGTCGGTGGTAAATTGGAATATGAGAGAGAGAGAGAGAGAGAGAGAGAGAGAGAGAGAGAGAGAGAGAGAGAGAGAGAGAGAGAGAGAGAGAGAGAGAGAGAGAGAGAGAGAGAATGACACAGTGTAGGCTATACATTATTGAGAAGAGAAGAGAAAAGACACAAAAGAATATAATCCATACGGGCAATAAAGGTAAGCTGGATTGATCCCTCTCGAACCTTCATCCATCAAGTAGCTACACCTATGCCGTGCCTCCTGCAGACCAACTGAGGGAGCTACACCGCGTCTCCTTGGCCCGTATCATGTGTGACAACGTCCTGGGCACACACACCATAGCGCGCTGGCCCCTGCAGGTGTCCTCAGCCTTCAACCCTCAGATATCCTGCCAATCTGACTGCATTCCCTCCATTAACTTCGATTTCTGGCAAGCTGATGAGTACAGAAAGTCTTGAGGGGTTTACTTCTCACAATCTGATGACTTGCTGATCCTGGACCTATCGCCGCACCGCCGCCACGGACAAGGGGACGTCTCTCTCTCTCTCTCTCTCTCTCTCTCTCTCTCTCTCTCTCTCTCTCTGCCTTCACCGCTGCTGGTCGACACAAGTGTTTGAGTGAGTATTGCACTTTCCGGGATGTTTTGGAGGACCGCAGCTGAAAAGGGACCTCCGGGATGTACTATTTTTTGGGGAAAATGTGATGTGAAAAGTCAAATAAAAGCTTGCTTCCAAATTTCCAACATTTCCTTTTATTACTTTTGTATTCCTTCTTAAAGATCCTCTCTGGCTTCCCTCCAAGCATTGTTGCAGCAGTGGTATGAGGGAGCTGTGGTGCCTCGTGGCTCTGTTGTCTGTCCCATTCAGCCAGACAGTGTGGCGCCGCCGTCCACCACAGCCAGCATATGGTGACACACGAAAGCTCCTTAACTCATGAGGATGCTGCTTCTGTAGTAATAATACGCTCTTAACTACAAAATTAATTTATCAAAAGGAATTTCAGAATAAACGCCCATAACTAAGTATACTTTCTCTCCATTACATGTCTTCTTTTCCGCCGTCCTGCACCTTCTCCTCTCTTGAAGTCCAAGTATCCATGCTTCCCAAGATAAGTCCATAATGGCAATAAGGAAATAGTTGCAGTTTTTACTTAACATACGGCACCTATATGTACATTGTCACCACACCTGCCGCCACACCTGTGTCCTGTACCACCTTTGTTTCAGTACATTGATCACCTGGCACCATAAAACACTCCGACACAGACAGTTCATACTGCACACCTGGGAGACTAGGAAGCATGAACAGGCCGGCGGCACTAAATGTTTGAAGATTATAAGCCGTGTGGCAAGGACTTCACCTGGGTTATGAGAGGCTGAGGCAGGAGGCAGCACCGAGGCGTCCAGGCATACAGCCACACACCTCTCACCTAACCCATCACTTCTGCTGCTCATGTAGATATTAACATTTTGTGGGTTTGCGTGCACGTCTGTGATGGGTTATGAAGTACATGGAAACAGACGGGATGTGAATGCCGTACACCTGTTGGCCGGGCTGTGAGTCACTGATATTTCGGTGATACTGTTGATTCTTCACCTCTCCGAGTCACGCACAGCCTCTCCCCTATGAGCTTTCCTGTGTGTGACTTAAGACAAGTTAAAACGCTTCCAGGACAAGCTAATTCGTGAGTCTGTGGAGTCATTTGTCGCTGCTTTACAGATAAGACACTGACCAAACAGAACACCTCTCTGAGTCACACACGGCCTCTCCTGCCTTTTTTTTTTTTTTTTTTTTTTTACATTACAAGGGCACTGGCCAAGGGAAAACAAAGTGTTGTAAAAAAAAAAAATCCCGCTGGTTGCCAGGCCCAGGCCTTGCTTTCTATGCGTGACTTGGGACAAACTAGAACACTTCCAGGACAAGCTAATTCGTGTGTCTGGAGTTACTCGTCGCTGCTTTATAGGTAAGACACTGACCAAACAGAGCAGAGTAGCAAGCTTGTTAATTCTGGCATAGACCGATCAGGGAGGTTAATGTGGCGGGAGCTATACAGACTCTTGATGGATTCTTGGAGACTCTAAGGACGTGATGATGGATGGAGATGATAATGGTATGAAGGGTATAGGAAGAGGAGGAGGAGGAGGAAGAAAAGGAGAAGGAGGAGAATAACAATAGCAATGAAAAATGACCGAGTTACTGCATGGTTTACGAAATTGTGGATAAACAAAACCTACAAGGTACACACACAACGTTATCAAGTAATTCAATTCCTAACAATTTTATAGTTTCCGAAAAAAAGGGAAAAATTGAGACGAAAAGAAAAAAAAAGTGGTCGGGTTACGCTTTGCTTTGACATTCGATTCTCATTTTTTACGCTCGGGAAAACGTTCACTCTCTCTCTCTCTCTCTCTCTCTCTCTCTCTCTCTCTCTCTCTCTCTCTCTCACGTGTGACTGGACTATAATGGACTTTAACATCACGAAGAACTGGAAGAAAGAGCTACAAATAGACCCTCCACAGTTCACTCGATCAATATCTTCCCCACAAAAACTGATTAGTGTTCTGTTATTCATTTAGCCACTCAGAATTCAGAATATAGAAAAAGGGGAGCTGTTGATACCCTAGCGTGGAGAAAGTTCTATTCTTTCTTTTGCATTTTGGGAACGTTTAATTTATTACTGGAAACGATGAAATGAAATAATATATGAAACTACCTCTCTCTCTCTCTCTCTCTCTCTCTCTCTCTCTCTCTCTCTCTCTCTCTCTCTCTCTCTCTCTCTCTCTCTCTCTCTCTCTTATACACACAGTAAAAAAATAGCATCTTTTCTTGCAAACCTATCTCGTACTTTTCCCTATTCTCCCTCCTCGCCTTATCTTCTTCGCTTTGTCCTCTCCTTCCTAATCCTCTTCCTCTACCTGCTCTTCTTGCTCCTTCCCAATAAAGCCTCTTTGGAACAAGATTGCCGACGTCCGGACCAGCGGGAAAAATAAATCCGCCCGTGAAATCAAAAAGATCAGAATTCACTCGCCGTATGGCATTAGATGGAGACCCACGACCGTCACGCATGAAATGAACCACAAACCAAACCAGAGACTCAATCCACAGAGGCACACTACACTGTCCCATTGGCCGTCTTCACTGAGCTTTACCATCACCTCACTGCTACGACATTTACTGCCACTACCACCACACACTTACGCCCATATTCAGAAACGGCTTCACCACTCACTACGACTATTTTCCAAAGCCACAGAGACAACTAGCCAGATTTTAAGGACAGTTTCTCCTTTTGATAAACTAGAAATGTTGCCAATCTATCACCAGAACCGTAAAAATACTCTTAAAAACACAATTATATTCAACTGCAGCCTTTAGAAAGCAGTGATGGTGAGAGAGCAAAGCATTTCAGAATACGTCTTCACTGTTGTCACCGCCTTACCATCACTACCACCACCACACAGTTGCGCTCAAGTCCTCACTGTTGTCACTGCCACTACCACTACCACCCCACCACACAGTTACTCTCAAATCTTCACTGTTGTCACTGCCACTACCACCACACACAGTTACTCTTAGGTCTTCACTGTCCAAAGCTCTGCACCACTACCACCACCACACAGTTATTCTCAAGTCTTCATTATTTTCACCACCCTACCACCACTACCACCACCACACAGTTCAAGTCTTCACTGTTGTCACCGCACTATTTCCCAATCACCGCCATTACGTCTCCTTCCCACAAGACAACAGGTGGTATTTCCATCTCCAGTATCACATTTCTTTTTGTCTCTCTGCCACTCTCTGCCTGTCTATCCTCGCCTGTCTGTCTGCCGTGGTGTGCGTAAGCGAGGGTTTGGCTAGCAGTGCCGTCACTTCGGCCTCTAAACTCAGTACTTCATTACCCAGCAGAGCAAACGGCCTAAGGGAACAAGGAGAACCAGTCCTTCTTCCCTGGCACTTGCTTTCTTGCGACCAACAGCAACCTGCCCTGCCTTGTCCTCCACACTTACATCTCCTCTTCTCCCCGTCTCCCTTTCTCCCGTCCTCCCCCTCTCCCACCAGCCTTTCATTCTTACAAAAGGGGTGAGGACAAAAAATGAGAAAAATGTCAGATGATGAGAAACTAACGGGAAATTTACGGATTGAATAAAAGAATCTTAGTTTTTTTCATCAGATACTCGATGTTCATCTGTTGACGCAGCTTGTGGTTCACAGAGATCTTTAAAAATTGTTGCCTCTAGTTGTGCACACAAAGAACAAATCAACATGTAGGAACTATTCTGCTATTCTCTCTCTCTCTCTCTCTCTCTCTCTCTCTCTCTCTCTCTCTCTCTCTCTCTCTCTCTCTCTCTCTCTCTCTCTCTCTCTCTGCCTAGATGTACACAAGAACGAAGGCACAGAAAATGGAACACAAACACTGCCAGCTTTCAGACCGCGCCCCCTCACGACCCCTGCTCACGGTATAAAGTTTCAGTAAGGGACTAATGAGGTTCCCTAATTGAGGGCAGCAAATTCCTGTGAAAGAGTATACGAACATTTCAGTGTACTCACCTAGGCGACGTGAGGTAGAGGGCGGGCAGGTGGAGAGGCACACGATGGTTCCTTTATCAACGCCATCTGTGGGAGGAAGGTGAACAAAATAGATGTAAAAATAGATAACAAAAAAAATGCATAGCTCATCTTTATTCTACGGCATCCATACGCCTCACTGTTCTTTCTGTAATCAATAACTAATAAGCCTAAACAATAGCAGGTTTAAAACAAGTAACACTTAACCCCATTCAGTGCTGGGACACATTTTTATTTACATTTATATTTGGAAGGGTTTTTGGAGGTCAGAGAATTAATGGTCAGAGTCTTCACTATTTTAATACTCACATAAGTTTCTGAAACTGTATAAAATCAAAGAGTAAGCAGAATGAATATGAAAAAGTGTCCTGGTACTGAAGGCGTTAAAAAGCACGTAGAGATTGCCACTGTACTGTACTTGATCATTCCAAGGAGTAGAGGAGGAGAAAGAGGAGGAAGAGTAGGAGGAGATAGAAGGCCGGTGTCTACTCTTACGTGGGCTTGAAGGGGAAGGGACGGAGTGGGGGGTGGAAGGGAGACAAAGGGATGGAAGGCGGGTATTTAGTCCGGTGTTGCATGGAAACTGCTGTATTAAAAAGGTGAGGAAGCCTTGGGGCACAAAAATGGCGCGAAAATTACGAGAGCTTCAGGTGAGCCCAAGGCGGGAGGGAGTAGTGGAAGAGGCGAGGAGAAGCGTGTAAATTCAGAGAGAGAGAGAGAGAGAGAGACCACCTATCCCTAACAAGTCATCGCGAATCGTTTGCTCTCTCTCTCTCTCTCTCTCTCTCTCTCTCTCTCTCTCTCTCTCTCTCTCTCTCTCTCTCTCTCTACGTTTATATTTCTATACAATAATTTCTTCGCCTAGAAAAAAGATAAAATCAAATTCATAAATCTTCTTTTACTGCGTGTCCGTGCACAGAATTCCTACAATGCTGCGACTGTTAACAAAGGCGTTAAGTGGGACGCGACACTCACTGACTTTTCCTGCATGGCCTCCGCTGGCACCACACCACCGCCCTCCTTCCTTCCTTCCTTTTCTTCTCTCCTCTCTTTTGCTACTTGTCACATCTTAACAAAACACACACACACAAAAAAAAAAAAACATCCCGCACAGAATAAATAACGAACCTTTTAATAGAAAACCGATGTTCCGATACAGTGAAGGCGAAACACAATTCCAACCAATACACAAGAGGAGAGACGTAACCCGCAACAAAGCAGTGAAGAAGAGGAAGTCCCGCTCGATGATAAGCTTTGTGTGCCGCTCCCCGTGACTCCTGCTGTCACCTTTGTGCGGTTCGCCAGTTATTGAGAAGACGTCCGTGTTAGTAAGAGATGCTATATTTGTATCTTAGGCTTGCATCCTCAAACATTTCTATGCTTCACCTCCACTATTTCAAAAGGCTATATTTAACTTTATACGAGTTTTTTTAAGATGTTTTTTACAGTTCTAGAGGCAGATTGACAATATTTCTACATTATTAACTATAGAAACACACTTCAAAACCCGGCTAGTCATCCCTGTGGCCTTGGAAAATAGTTGTGATGAGAGCAAAGCATTTCTGAATACCTTACCCTCATCCTCTCTCCCTCACCTGAATACGATGCACGTGTTGTAGTACGTTATAGGTAGTAGATGGATGTGACTCCTGATCAAGGCGGTGAAAAGCTTGTGGTACGGTAACGAATGTCTGGAGAAGGCGTAGCAGGGCGGAACATCATTATTTCTTCCATTTAGGTGTGAAAAGTATTCCATTCCCTCTGACGTTAATGATTGAGAGTAACGCCTAAACTTGTATACGAAAGGCACATTTCCATACAATTACGAGTACGGTGATAGACGCGCTACTGATTGATCACCTCCGTAACCCTTGCACTGAGAGGAAAGATGAATGGCAAAGAGGTACCGTTATTACAGAGAGAGAGAGAGAGAGAGAGAGAGAGAGAGAGAGAGAGAGATGTGTCCATTTTTCATAGCAGTGTACAAAATCTATCGGTGAAACAGGACCAAGAAAAATAGAGACAAAAGGAAATGTGACACGTATACACATAACACCAGGAAGGTTTCACAACTCTGGCCTTTAGTGTCGTCAGCGAGTATTGCGTCTGTTTTCCTTGGACTGGAGTGTGATGATTCAAGGTAAATTTTGACTGCCAACTCGGGCCGGGAATTGAAGGATTTGGACGAGGAACTGGCGAAGACTTACCGCAATGCTCTCCCTCTGACTGTGAATGTGAGAGGCATGATAAAGACAAATACGAGGTTAAATAGATACACGCCATTAATCTCTTCAATACCATGACGCGTTATATTCTTTCTGCTTAATATATGATGATTTTATACATCTTCAGAAACATATGTTGGGATTAGAACAGTAAAGACTCTGGCCATTCTTCTTTTGACCTCCATAGACCCTTCCTAATGCAAATCAAATCGTTCCAATTATACACAAATAACAAAGTAAAAATGCGTCTCAATATTGAAGTGGTTAATAAAGATACTATATAAGATTTAATAATTGAATAAAACAACGGGAAGGTAAGTCTCTTTGTTCCTCCCTCTCTCTCTCTCTCTCTCTCTCTCTCTCTCTCTCTCTCTCTCTCTCTCTCTCTCTCTCTCTCTCTCTCTCTCTCGTCACCAGCTGAGGGAAGGAGAAGAAAGGAAGGAAATTCATTATACATGCATCTCAAAAGTCAAATTACTATATCCCACCGCTACTGCCCACATAGTTTCTCGCTCTTTCTTCTCAATGGAGGTTTAATTTGCTTGAATTATTTAAGAGAGAGGAGAAAATAACTCCTTAATTTGTGTAGGTTCAGGTTTTATTACTTCACCCCTCTCACCTCGCCTCACTCCCACACATGACTTCTGTTTTTTTTTCTCTCCAAGGCGGTAAAGTTCAAGTGTATCTCGTTTCTGTTTATATATAAGTCGAGGGAGCTTCGTCAGTTGTCTCCCTTCTCTCCACAGGTTCTGTTTCCCCGTCTTGTCCCGGCCTCACTGCAGCCACATCCAATCTGGCCTTTGATTATCTTTTAGTAATCTGTCTCGCTAACCCTGATCATTATTCCATAAACCTCGTACTCCCAATCTGACTCTCTCTCTCTCTCTCTCTCTCTCTCTCTCTCTCTCTCTCTCTCTCTCTCTCTCTCTCTCTCTCTCTCTCTCTCTCTCTCTCTCTCTTCTATATCTTTCTCGACGTTTATCTATTTTTCTTCAGTAGAATTTTGTAACTTCCAATCTTCCTATTTGATCATAATTACCTGGCTTTGTTCTGGCACCGTGCCGCTCCCTTGTGTTCCACCCTGACTGCTGTAATTATACAACTCACGGTGAGCGGAAAGGCCTGGCATAGTCATTTCTGCTAACTACTGGTAACTACCTTGGAAACTTTATTCTTTTTAGCTGGTTTCATCACCGACAATAGATCAGTAACTCGGCTCCTTTCTTCATCAAAACACCTATTTCATCCATATTTCAGCTAAACTATCAGGTAGAGACTCTGTGTATTTAGTTCGTTTATTCTCAGTCTTCTACTTGGTGTCCGTAAACTGTCACCCAAGCCAAGATAAAGGTGGGAAATCAGTGTTAAGTTTAGATGACCAAAGTTCTTAACACGTTCAACCACAGTGCAATCTTATGACAGTGTAAAAGCAAGGCTAATATTATGTGGTTCAGGTCAGGTTAGGTCAGGTCAGTGTAGTTCGGGAAGCTTTTCCTTTATATCGGCGCTTCCCTGATATTGTTTCTATCTTCTTTCTCTGCTCCTTCCAACAAGTTCTTCCCCTGACTTTCTTTCTCCACATTTCGTACTTGCAACCTCTATCTTATTCACCACTCGAGAAACTTTATAGAGTCAAAGTAAAACACCAGGTAAAGATGAATGGCTCCTCAACACACCACGCAACGAGACAAAAGGCCTGTCAATACAAGGACACCTGGAGGTGACATATTTACATAATTCATCTCATCAACACAAGACTTCTGACACCATTGCAGTGCCGCTCTGGATCTCACTCTCGTTAAATAAAAAAATAACCACTTATCACTACACAGCAGTCCTGGGCAGCATCTCCCTCTTTATACAGCAAGGCACTCAATGTCACCTGCACCAACACCAACACAATCCTCCATACAACCCGTGCATCGCGCAGACATACACTTTTTGAACCCATGCAGCTCAGATGAAGAGTTGTTTAATGTTTATTTTGCCTTTCTAGCTAGTCGCCGCCCACTGCTCAGCCACCACCGCCACCAGAGAATCTTAGGAAAACAAATATATCAGCAAACCACGACTCGTGGCTCTCATTCCATCTGTAGCTCTTCAACAGTATTGGCGGAACAGCAACAGCATTCTCTCGGCGGCATTTGAGGACGATCGACCGTCGCGGCACACCACTGGTAGCGGCGGGCATCGGGTTCGCGAGGACATAAACAGAGGCCGTAACATCGATATCTGATTAGCTGGCATAATGAGGCAGCGGAGGAGAAAGATTACACAAAGTTCATATTTCGATAACAGTTTCTTGCCGTAATGCCCTTGCTTTAGGAAACTGGCTGACTCATCACCTGGAGCAGGCTGGTGATGGCGGGCTTATCTTTGCCCTAAAATTTGGCGTATTGACAACCGGCCCGCCACACGGTGCGTCAGTCTGCAGGCTGCTGCCGCTACGCACTTCAGCGAATCATTCGTGCAGCAGCTCGGAGCTCACACGGCTTTTACTACGAAACGCTTTTAAGAATTTTCCAGACAGAAAATATCGCACGCCAGAAGACGGACGGATGACAGACCAACTGGAGAAGGTTGAGGAGAGACTTGTGGCAGCGAGCGGCTGAAGATTGCATGGCGACGGAGTTTCTTAGGAACTATGAATTCACACCTTCAATCTTTACCTAACTTTATCCGGAAGACTTTGTGTGACTATTAATGGGCAGCGGACGAGCGATAATCATTATTTCCCAACTTCAATTCGATATCCTGCAATGCATTCCACTGGTGCCTGAGTGCCTGAGTAGCGGCGAAGGGGCGGACTGTAGGGGACGGTTGCCTCCCTCTATCCTGAAAACCTCCTGTTTGAAAGGCTCGGAGCGCCCTGGCAACATCCGTGAAGCACGAGGCGATCAATGTCCCCTTCATCAGGCAGCCTCTCACCCGTGTTTTCTTCCTAATTCTCTCCACTCACTACTTTCCCCTTTAATATTTTTACCAAGAGGTTGTGACAGAAGGTCTTCGTAATATTTTGTACTAAGAAAATTAATATATTCTCAACACTCGTGGGTAATAAGCATATTCTCTTAAGATCTGACATATTTCCTTAGGCTTCCTGCTACTTCAAGATTTCTTTTTCGCAGAACTGCTATCAAGACAAGCGTCAACAATAATTTTCTTAGGGTGGCGCGAGCTATGGACGAGAGAGAGAGAGAGAGAGAGAGAGAGAGAGAGAGAGAGAGAGAGAGAGAGAGAGAGAGAGCTCGTCTATGAATTGAAGGGAGAATTAAGCAGTGGAAAAGATAGCACGAGAAACTTCCAATTGATTAAAACTTTTTGCATAGTTCAGAGTTGCAGGAACACGACGAGGGACTGACGGGGAGAGTGTGAGAAGTGAGCCTTCAGTACTGGCGCTGCAATGGAACGGCCGTAACTCCAGCAAGGAAATGGATGCTGGAGGCTCAGTAGTACGTCTCTCTCTCTCTCTCTCTCTCTCTCTCTCTCTCTCTCTCTCTCTCTCTCTCTCTCTCTCTCTCTCTCTCTCTCTCTCTCTCTCTCTCTCTCTCTCTCCCAGTAATCTCACTCTCCATACTGCCTGTCACACCAGCCACCACTTCTCTTCCTTCTCGGTATCCTTGAGCACGGGCACAGGATTGTAATAAGCTCATAAACACTCACTGCGAGGGAACATTGAGTGAGGCAACACACGCTTCCAGAGAGTAAATTGTCTCTTTTTCACATCATCCTCACAGAAGGTTCGCATTGTAAGTAGTAATGCTAAGTGCTGACTACCTGCCTTGTCTTGAATAATACATTTTTTATCTCCCTTGAGTCGCATACATCACGTTTTTTCATATCTTTTTCGGCTTTTTTTTTATACCATGTGGGCTTTTCACGGGAATTTATGGGCTAAAGGGGATACTTTTTGGGTACCCCCTATCTCAAAGCCCACCCGCTAGGAGACCGTTACCCCGAGTGAGAAAGCCCAACCTACACTCGGACCGTGGACAGGATTCGAACCCGTGCGCTTGGAGACCCCTCGGATCCCAAAGCACGCATGGTTCCACTGTACCATGGCCTCAGACAGCTAGGGGAAGTATCACCAGAAACGGTACCAAGTCGTTATTTTTCATGTCTTTTTCGGTTCATAATTCCTGCAGCTTCAGACAAGGCGGAAGAAATGTCACCAGAAACAGTACCAAGTCGTCATTTTTCTGCCTTTTTTCGGTTTATAATTCCTGCAGCCTCAGACAGCAAGGGGAAGTATCATCAATCTAATCAGTAACAGTACTATGTCGTAATTTTTCTTCTTTCTCATCTTATAATTCCTGTAGCCCCAGACAAGATGGGAGAAATGTCACCAGAAACAGTACCACTTCGGCCTTGAAACAGTCACAACCTACCTTTACCTCTTTTAGCCCATAAATTTCCGCGAAAAGGCCTATATTGTAAAAAAGAGAAAAAACACCACCGCATTGAAACTATAAACATGACAAGTTCAATTACCAATCACCTGAACCGCTACTCCCTTCAATGGCATAGTCACACCTGCCTCTCCTGTGATGATGCTGCCATTTCACCACCACCACCTCTTCCACCACCACCGCTACCACGTCCTCCTCCTCCCTCCTCCTCCTCTACCACCTCCAGCACCCTCCCAGCACCTCTATTACCTCCTCCTCCTCCTCCTCCTACTACTAGTCCATCAGCATCGCTTGTCAGAACATCTTCCATCACCATCACCTTCAATCATCGTGTGTTACATAGAAATCTTTCTCTTCTTTTCAGCGCCTCGAGTCACCGTATCACCAGGCACGCCGGGACCACACAAAGGAAGACGTGAGGCACCTCCCTTATCTCCCCCGTTACGATACGACACGATACGCTACAAATACTTCGTTGGGTGATTTTCTAGATACGAGAAAAGGAAGTTCAGGTAACATTCGTAAGAGTCCCAACACTAACTAGTCTTGTATTTCGAGGAAAGCGGTAGAACACATCCCGTCAACCACGCTACCTTGCTACTCGCGCACACCGTATCCTGCAAAGGCTTACGGCGGGCTGGACGAGGAGGAGGCGTGAGGGTGTAACTGGAAAGTCTTGAGGAAATTTTGTTATGGATGAGTGACGGTGACAGGTAGAAGAGTGTGTTTGAACAGCGCCTGAGAGTTCGTACCTTGCCACTGCCTGTACGAGAGAGAGAGAGAGAGAGAGAGAGAGAGAGAGAGAGAGAGAGAGAGAGAGAGAGAGAGAGAGAGAGAGAGAGAGAGAGAGAGAGAGAGAGAGAGAGAGAGAGAGAGAGAGAGAGAGAGAGAGAGAGAGAGAGAGAGAGAGAGAGAGAGAGACAGAGAGAGAGAGAGAGAGAGAGAGAGAGAGAGAGAGAGAGAGAGAGAGAGAGAGAGAGAGAGAGAGAGAGAGAGAGAGAGTTAAATCCAATCATCTCAAGCTTCGTCATTTGCAGCTGCAACACGATATCTGCATGGAGCGCTGCCTTCATACACCCTGAGTCTTTACATTCGTGGCGAGGCAACTTCACAGCACAGCCTCACCCATTCCTCAGTTAACCCCTTCAATACTGGGACATGTTTCTACCTTTTTGTGTACGATTAGACTATTTTATTGACATTAGGAAGGGTCTATGGAGGGTAGAAGATTAATTGCCAGTCTTCACTATCTTAAGCCCCCCACATAAGTTTCCGAAGCTATATAAAATCACCAAAATAATAAGCAGAATGTATATAGAAATGCGTCGTCATGGTACTAAATAGGTAAACAGCGCTGAACTCTGAACAGCTGTAATGAATAGACTGAAGCCAATAAACAAACCCTCACAAATAGAAAAAGAGTAATAGTGTAGGAAGAAAGAGGGGAAGAAAAACTGCAAAGAGAAAACAAAATCTCTTACTTGCCACATGTAAATCTTGCAAAACTTTATGATAAACTCGGTCATCTTAAACTGTGAAGACAGAGCATAAAAAAGAAGTTCAACTAAATCCTAAGCCCAACACAATAGTGAAAACTGAAAATTCATGAGATAAGACCCAAATTCCCTTCCTGAAATCATACTGCATACAAATGGCGCCAGATCTGATCCTCAACTAAAACTGGCGAGGTGAAATGGCTGTGATATTGAAGCCGTCACTGCCAGATTGCTAGGGCACGATAGATACATAGATAGATAGATAGACAGATAGATAGATAGATAGATTGATTGATTGACTGATTGACTGATAGATAGATAAATAGATAGATAGATAGATAAATAGGTAGGTAGGTAGGTAGGTAGGTAAGCAGATAGGTAGATAGATAGATAGATAGATAGATAGATAGATTGATTGATTGATAGGTAGACAGATAGATAAATAGATAAATAGATGGATAGGTAGGTAGGCAGGTAGGCAGATAGGTAGGTAGATAGATAGATAGATAGATAGATAGATAGATAGATTGATTGATAGGTAAATAAATAGATAAATAAATAGATAGATAGGTAGATAGATAGATAGATAGATAGATAGATAGATAGATAGATAGATAGATAGATAGAACAGATAGATAGATATAGGTACGTTGGTAAAAAGTAGATAGATAGATAAATAGATATATAAACATAAAAAAGACGACTCCTTTACCATCTCTGGAGTTCCCTTCTAATCATTATCTATTGAACTTGTTTGGAGACCGGCATGGCAGTGGATCTTTTTTTCTTATCACATTTGTTGTTGCCCTTGGCCTGCCTTCCCTCTAACATAAAAAAAAGGTAAGAAAAACATTAGAAAAGAATACAATCACATAATAAGATGAATTTCAACAAATGAATAAATAAGAAAGAAAAGGAAAAACTGGAACCTTATCGTAGCCAGAATATTTTGCATCATCCGATCTTGCCTGCAGCTCCACTCAGAAACCTATTACTGAGCATTCTCTTTCTATACAGTGGTGAGTGATACGAGCCTTGCTGGTTACGACAGTGGCGGAGAACACACAGCGGGACGAGACGAATGGATGGGTGGGAGGCGCGTCGTGTGAATGGGAGGTGGGTTCTTTGAGGCATAATTCACGCCTCAGGATGAAGGTCGGCCGTGCGACAACTCACATCTTGCCTTATTGAGAGTAGACCGAGAGGTAGGCTTATGTCTGGTTGAGGAGGTGGGAAAGATGGAACTGTGTGTAATTCACCTCGGTCGTCTGCAGGTCACCCAGCCAGTCTTCCCCATTACGGAGCGAGCTCAGAGCTCATAAACCGATCTTCGGGTAGGACTGAGACCACATCAACACACAACACACACCGGGAAAGCGAGGCCACAACCCCTCGAGTTACATCCCGTACCTATTTACTGTTAGGTGAACAGGGGCCACACATTAAGAGGCTTGCCCATTTTGCCTCGCCGCTTACCGGGACTTGAACCCGGCCCTCTCGATTGTGAGTCGAGCGTGCTAACCACTACACTACGCGGTGTGTGTGTGTGTGTGTGTGTGTGTGTGTGTGTGTGTGTGTGTGTGTGTGTGTGTGTGTGTGTGTGTGTGACGAGTATCCAGGTGTGTTTCTACTTTCTACAGATGAGCAGTCAATGACGCAGCGAGTTTCCCAGGTGAGCGTCCCCTTAGTGTGAGTTAACGTTATTCAAAGGCTTTGTTTCTGCATTGCATTTTCATGTTGACAAGGTATTAACATTTCCTCGAACAAGAGTTTTGCTTCCTTCCCTCCCACACATTTACCAAGTTGTGAAAGTAACAGCTAAAACTTTTGCGTAACAATGGAAAACTGACTAAGGCAGTTTTATATAGAATTATACCTATTGCATATGTTTTCCCCAAGGATGCGCTCCGCTTACCACCGCAGACTTTCAACAAACTACTCGACTCAACTTGAATCAACCGACGCTCACCATCACGAGACAATCTGCATTACCTCATACTTGAACAAAACTATTACAGAAATAACAATAAGAAACATTCTCATGTGTTCCTTGTCGCTGTGCTCATCCTGCAATACTGCCTCTGAACCTGTGGAAGAGTAAAGATTTTACTTCTATCTAGCACACGCCACAGATTGCGACGTCCGCTACACCACGCTTTGCCATCCCAAGGTTTTTGTTAAGTATCATTTTAGTGCCAGATCGGTGAGCACACGAGAAAAGCTTCTAAGGCTGCACACATTCTGCCTCACCCCGAACACCAAACACCAAGATGGGATGCGGATTCCCAGTCTGGTGCATCAGTGTGTGGACACGAAAAGAAAAGAGACAACAAAAGTGAGCGAATCGCCTGTGGGATAATAAAACATTTCCCTGACGCTGCATCTCGTATGTGTGCTTCTGTGTGTCTGTGTCTGTCTGTGTGTGTATCTGCTATGCTGCTCCGTAGTTGTGTTCCTGTGTGTCCGCAGCACAGCGTTTTATAGAGGCATTCTATCAGCAGAGTCATGACCTCTGACATCTGGACTGCAGGGAGGAAAGGAGAAAATATATGATGGTGGAGGGACGAGAGAAAAGAGTGGTGGGCGAGGGAGTGATGGAGTGGAAAGGTGGGTGAGGAGGAGAAAAGACACATTGGAGGAG
Source organism: Portunus trituberculatus (assembly GCF_017591435.1). Taxonomy (NCBI): domain Eukaryota; kingdom Metazoa; phylum Arthropoda; class Malacostraca; order Decapoda; family Portunidae; genus Portunus; species Portunus trituberculatus. The sequence goes on from NC_059273.1 coordinate 6,854,044, forward strand.
AGAGGAAAGGGAGAGAGGAGGGAGGGAGGGAAGGAGGGAGGGAATAGGAGAAGCTGAGGACAAAAAGCTGAGAGAAAGAGGAGAAAGGCAGTGTAAGAAAACAGGAATTATTTCAAAGGATTTTTATGAAGCTTTTATCATTGTGCTTTTTTTCATTTTATGTTGTTCTATATTTAGAGCTCAAGGAAACAAGATTTTATCCGCTTCGTTAAAATTTGCTTGAAGATTATTAAACTTCTATATTTTTCTTAACAACAAATATCCTTAATGAATAAATGAAGAGAGAGAGAGAGAGAGAGAGAGAGAGAGAGAGAGAGAGAGAGAGAGAGAGAGAGAGAGAGAGAGAGAGAGAGAGAGAGAGAGAGAGAGAGAGAGAGAGAGAGAGAGAGAGAGAGAGAGAGAGAGAGAGAGAGAGAGAGAGAGAGAGAGAGAGAGAGAGAGAGAGAGAGAGAGAGAGAGAGAGAGAGAGAGAGACAGAGAGAGAGAGACACAGAGACAGGAAACACAAGGCAGGTAAAGTTTTGTTTCACGGGCAGAGAGAGCACTTCATACCCTCAAAAACTGTTTCCTGTTCACGGTGCATCAGCGTCACCAGGTAATAAAACACGCCACGAGTCTCCTCTCAAAGGCCGTCCACCGCTGAGCCGACACACTGAAACAAAACCTTCCCCTCGCGCTATTTACAAGTCACTTCCCCTTTGGTCCGTTTACGGCATGAATCCTACCTGAACCGACGGACTCACCTGTACTTCACTGCCACGCCTGTCGACCCGTGACACCTGGGCCTTCCTGTTACTCAAAAAATCTCATGTCCGTTTCTTCTCAGCCAAATATCCTTAACCTCTTCAGTGCCATGACGCGTTTCCATATTCATTCTGGTGACTATTTAGTGATTTCCTACAGTTTCAGAAACTTATGTTGGGGATTGAAATAGTGAAGACTCTGGCCAGTGATCTTCTGACCTCCATAGACCCTTCCTACTGTCAGGAAAATCTTCTAATTACACCCCAAAAAAAGCGTCCCAGTTCTGAAGGAGTCAACACACCTACTATCTTCACATAGGATTTACTTAGCAGGCTGAAGGTTTCTGACGGAGAGGAAGGATGGTAGCAGGAGGAACTGAGGAGTAGAGGGTACAGGGAGGACCAGAGGAGACCAAGGGTGTGTGTGTGTGTGTGTGTGTGTGTGTGTGTGTGTGTGTGTGTGTGTGTGTGTGTGTGTGTGTGTGTGTGTGTGTGTGTTTGGTAGGTGCAGAGTTCTATTCGGTTGTGTCCTTGAAGTTAGCAGCCGCCGGTGAACAAGTGCCGATTTAATCAACGCATCACCTTCAATATACATAGGGAATGAGCTTTTATGACCGCGCCAGTTCCTCGTATCCTGAAGGGGAAGTACCCAACCTCCTAATATGTCCTTCACCTCTTCAGTACTAGGACACATTTATACCTTGAGATTTGGGCACGATTAGACCACTTTATTGACATTAGGAATGGTCTATGGAGGTCAGAAGATTAATGGCTACAGTCTTCACTATTTCATTCTCCCACACAAGTTCCTGAATCTGTATAAAATCACCAAATAGTCACCAGAATGAATATGGAAACGCGTCATGGTACTCAAGGGGTTAACCTCTTCAATAACGGGACACATTTTTATCTTCACATTTGAGTACCATTAGACCACTTTATTGACATCAGGAAGGGTCTATGGAGGTCAGAAGAGTAATGGCCACAGTCCTCACTACTTTAATGCCCAACATAAGTTTTTGAAGCTGTATAAAATCACCAAATAGTAAACAGAATGGTACTCAAGGGTTAAATTGTCCTGTGGTTCCATCCCAGAGGCGACACAAGACCACAGCAGCAGCAACAGCAACAGCAACAGCAACAACAACAGCAATACTCCTTTCTCACAACAGCTTAAGTTTAATTCTTCCCAAAGCTTTTATCTAACCCGCTAAAAGTCTCCGAGTCGTCACAGCCGCATGAATTCAGTTTCCTCGTTATTTCAGGATATTTCTCTACATTTCAGTTCCTTTTTCTTTAATGACATTCACTTATCATATCCAATTCACACATCTTCAGTCTATCCATAATAAAAGTGTCAGCTGGAAATTTCATATCCTCTGTCGAGTCAGTCTCTCTCTCTCTCTCTCTCTCTCTCTCTCTCTCTCTCTCTCTCTCTCTCTCTCTCTCTCTCTCTCTCTCTCTCTCTCTCTCTCTCTCTCTCTCTCTCTCTCTCTCTCTCTCTCTCTCTCTCTCTCTCTCTCTCTCTCTCTCTCTCTCTCTCTCTCTCTCTCTCTCTCTCTCTCTCTCTCAAATAGAGATAAATAGATCTTCCTCACAACTACATTAAGACACATTCCATCTCAAAACAAAGTGATCAACGGAAACACACACACACACACACACACACACACACACACACACACACACACACACACACACACACACACACACACACACACACACACACACACACACACACACACACACACACACACACACACACACACACACACACACACACACACACACACACACACACACACACACACACACACACACACAAAGAAGCTCGCCGCTGGACGCTGGACAAGACGTAACGTGCAAGCGTCTCTCAGGAACTTGGCCAACAAAAGGGTCTGGTCGGAATGAAAGGGAAGAGCGGGCTGTGCAACAAGACACACCGCACCGCAATCACTGCTGCCGGAGACACCTGCGCACTTTTCTTATCTTCCTATAAAAAGGTGAAATGTGCAGACGAGAGGTAAAGAAGTGGTGGAGTGATCGTTAACAGGGTGAGGATAGACTCTCTTGGAGACTATTCAATGCTGAAAAATTTTCCCATTACGGAAGTTTAAATCACCATTGGATGTCTCACGTATTGACCATCCATTGCTGCCTCCATCCTCGCCCCTGAATGGCGGTGGCGGCGACCTTGAGACTCCAGAGTGCCAGACGGGCTGGAGTCAAGGACGGGGCTTTTTATCAGGCCTTCCTACTGACTCGTTTTCCTCATCACCTCCATAACACTTTCCGACTCGCACTGGTACTGGGCCCGAGCTACAATGAAGGCATATTACCGGACTGGGAACAGGACTGACTTGGTGAGTGCCAGTTCATATGTCCGTGTATGTCATTCTAGTGAGTGTGGCAGCACCTGTGTGCCCACTCTCTCCTTGGCTTCACATTATTGGATATGCTATGTGTTTTTCTGCCATGCATGTTGGCCAACAATATTGCTCCTCCCCTCATCATGAGAAACTACAGGAAAGAATGGTTTCTGTTTCCTTTTCTCCCGAGAGACGAGTGTCATCATTTCCCAAAATGATTCCTCGTTGACTTTTCTTTCCTTCCTTTGTGCGGAGACACCACACATTTCTCCCTTACCTTGTGTAGCACTTGACCTCCTCTTCCTCTTCCTTATATAACAACATTGCCACAATAGAAATAGTAGTAGTGCCATTCTATCAGCACCTTCTGACTGCCTGTCTGTCTTGTCTCATTTGTCTCGCTGGTGTCCACGCTTGACTTGCCATAAAGGTCTATTGCATAGTTCTAAAGTCACCTCTAATTCCTATGAAATTACGCGAGCTCCGTTCCTTCCCCAACATAACTGCCTCGAGGAAATATTAAAATTGCAACAATTTGATCCATGGAACTTAAGAAAAGCCCTTCAAGGAGCCTTCCTTCCCCTGGATCAGCCAGCATTACTCGCTGACAGATTGGCTTACGCAGCTGCATCAGATTTCCTTGAAAGCGAAAACCCGTAAACTTGCTGCTTCCTCGCCCATTAGGCTGCTCTTGTCCTCACCAAGAATAGAATTTACACACGGATAAAGGCTTCGCCTCACTGTAAACAAAGCGGCGAGGAGACTGACTACTGGTGACCTCAGATGGTAGCCACGCCACCACCGGCCCTTACCCTCCCCCACCCAGCACAGGAGGGAAGGGACCAAGGTACAAAGCAGGGACACCTTATTAGATTAATTGACTAGTAAATAGCAGAATGAGGTTGTTTGTAGGAGCTAATGGCGTCTATCATGGAGAAGTACGCGGCAATAGATTATAAAGATTACACTGGCTTGATTAAAAAAAGGAAGAGAAAAAATGAGGCAACAAATATTCAATAATGTACTCAAATTACAAAAACATAGGTGAGATGCGAGTTTGGAGGTAACGAAAGGGGGCCGGCGTCGTTAAAATAACTGAGAACAACATCTGAAGCAGTGGTAACCTCTCTTCATTGCAGCGGTGCAGCACCACGCAGGCAAAACAGCCAGCAATGGTGCAACAATGAGAAACATTTTGAGTGACTGGAGGTGAGGTTACTCAAGCGACAGAGCTACGAGGGTGTCCAGTTACTTATCAAAAGTTGCTGGGCCATTCTCATTGTCATAAGTAAACATCATTAACTCTTGATCATGTATAATCTGCTGCATGGCTATATTCCTTTACGGCCTCCATCCCTCCATCCCTCAGCGCCGCCTCTGTTGTAAAGCAGCTGACAACAGGCACCATCAAATCGCAGGTATTACACTTCAGCTCGTATTCTCAAACACTTCTGTTTCACCTCCACTATTTCAACAGGCTTTATTTCAATTTACACCATTTTTAAGGTGTTTTTACGGCTGTAAAAGCAGAGTGACAAGATTTCTACATTATTAACTAGAGAATCACTCTTGAAAACCTCGCTAATCATCTCTGTGGCCTTCGAAAATCGTCGCGATGAGAGAACAAAGTGTTTCTGAATACGGACCTCCATTGGGCCACGTCACCGCCTGCACAGCGAGAATCTCTGCATCATGATCTGGTTCAGCTGGCGTGTTCCCGGTGGACAAAGAGGGGCTCTGGATCCGTGGCCTGAAGGAACATAGGTAACCGTGTGGTGTCCCTCTGCTGACGAACAACGCAAGGCCACACCGCAGGAGACTACAGTATTGGAGGAAGGCAGCTGAATTTTAGGCTGATTTAGGGCACCGCCGTGGTGCCATGGATCCACGCACGCTTTGAGCATCCGAGGGGTTTCCAAGCACACGGATCCGAATGTAGGTAGGGCTTCCTTTCTCTTGCGGGTGAGCTTTCAGATAGGAGGTACATAAAAATTACCTCCTTTAGCCCCTAAATTCCCGTGAAAAGCCCACATGGTACAGAAAAAAGTGTGTGAGGCGTACAATGGACTGGCGATGATGAAGCGAGAGAGAGAGAGCGACGAGGCGAGTGATCCCAGTGACAATGGCGAGAAGATGACAAACATAATAAAGACTACGACTAAGATGACGCCGGTGATAATACTGATGATGACACCACTCCACCCACCAAAATAAAGAATGCACGGTAATAACTAGGCAAAGTAGAAAAAAAAGGCCTTTCATCCCCTTCAGAATTTAAGTAGTAAACGAGAATTATCCAAAAAAATGAAGTATTGGAGAGCGCGCAGATCCTTCATTATACCTGGCGAGGATCGGAGAGGTGAGGAGGGCTGAGGCTGCAGTGTGTTGATCGACGAGACTACGAGTACTTGGTCAGCTCTCACTCCGCTGCCAGCCAAGTTGAGGTCGTGCGGTAATTCATTTTCAAGTAATCAGAACTTTTAGATTAAAGCGAATTCCTTGAATGTTTAAGCGTCTTGGGTAAATATTCATCTTCGTGTTTTTTGTTCTTGTCAACTGAAGTAGACAACCTTTGCGTTTGCACAAACATTATATTCAAGGAATAACAAAGTGCTGGCTTGAATCACAGGTAATTTGCATAAAAACATTAAAGTCAAGTCATATTTCTTTACTTTTCACAAAAGTATTTAAGAGTGAGTGAATACCAAACCATTAACCCTTTCAGCACCAGGACGCGTTTCCATATTCATTCTTCTTACTATTTGCCAATTTTATACAGCTTCAGAAACCTATGTGGGGGATTAGAATAGAGAAGACTCTGGCCATTAATCTTCTGACCTTCATAGATCACTTCTAATGTCAATAAAAGGGTCTAATCGTACACAAATCTTACAGAAAAAATTGTCCTAATACTGAAGGGGTTAAACACAGTGAGGTGTGTGTTGAGGCAGCACGCTGACGCCCCCCCCCCCTTACTCTGAACGGGGGAGCAGCGATTCATTTAGGGGATCACAGCTGTTCACGTAGACAGAAGCAATACCGCTGGTGCCGTGGTACAATTAACATACAAACCCACCATCGAGGCAAGAAGGATCTGAGAGTATCCTCGCCAAGCAGGATATTATAACGTAACGACGCGCTCAGGAACTCCAGCAATTCCAGCAGTACCTGTCCGGCCGGTCTACCACGCAGGGCACCACGCCAATAGCAACCTCATGTACGTGGTTTCCGCCGCCTGAGTGAAGGAAGGAGGGACGGGAAGAGGCTGAGCGAGCAGGAATGGGCTGGAGGAGAGGGACGGGAAGGGAAGGGATGGGGAGCAGCGAGGCACGGCTGGGGCTCGTTAAGTAAGGTAAAGCGTTTTCAGGGTGGCAGGTGTGACAAGAAGAGCAGCGTTGCCAAACCAAGCAGAAGGTGGCACTCCTCAAAATGGAAACCTATATTGCTTCCTAATGAGAAGCGAGCGGCACGAGTTATGACCGCGGGATGGATCTTGCTTGCTGTGGTGGCAGGGGACAGGAAAATATGTATATAAAACACCATCCAATCATGTGTGGCCAATCTTCCTTGTATGAGTAGAGAGGGAATCTTACCTCCTGCTGTCCCTTTCCTCTTTTTCCTCTCTCGATCTTTCTCTCTTTCTTTTCTCCTGGGTCCTGCTCCTCTACTTTCTCTCTCGTATTCCAATATTCCTTCTAAATGTTCCCACCTTATGCTTCCATTTCGCCTCATTACCTCGGCGCCAAATACCACGAGGCGTCCTTAGACAAATTGCGTTAAGCCTCGCCATCCCACCCGCTAAGTACAAATAGGAAAATGTGAGACAGGAATATTGATCAAAACCTGTCCTTCCTTCTTTCCTTCCTTCTTTTCCCTCTTTATTTCTTTCCTCGTCACTTTTCTTTCTTCCTTTTTATTCGTGCTCTTTTCTTTCCTTCCTTATTTCCTGCCTATCCTTTGACACTCTCTCTCTCTCTCTCTCTCTCTCTCTCTCTCTCTCTCTCTCTCTCTCTCTCTCTCTCTCTCTCTCTCTCTCTCTCTCTCTCTCTCTCTCTCTCTCTCTCTCTCTTTCTTCCTGCCTTCCTTCTTTCCTTCCTTCCTTTATTCATTCATTCATTTTCATTACTTTTATCATTCCTTATTTCCTGCTTATCCTTTGCCGACTCCTACGTATTTTTTTCCTCGTCTCTTCCTCTCTCTCTCTTTCTCTTTTTTTCCTTCCTCCTGCTTTCTCTCCTTCCTTCTTTCATTGTTTTTCTTTTCCTTCTTCTTTCTTTCCTTCTTTATTTGCTGTCTTTCCTTTGACTTCTTCGTGTCTCTTTTCGTAATTACAACCGCGAGACCTTTACATCCATTCCATCTCTATGTAGAAGTCACCTTTTCACCTTCCCCACCTTTACCCCGAGTGGTTCTTGACACACACACACGCAGACACAGACACACACACACACACACACACACACACACACACACACACACACACACACACACACGTGGGGGATAAAATATACTAACACAAGAAGGAGATGTTGTGATGTAGTTATAAAGAAAGAAAATAGATAGGGAAGATATTTTTAGTTTTTGCTACTGGTTAAGATTATTGACGAGAATTATACCAAAGTACGAAAGTTGCGGTTTAGTTTATTATTATCTTGTTTTATTATTATCTTACTCTTTGGTGTGTCTTTCTCAAATTACAAATCCATTCTGTTATTATTTTTTGTTTTACATTTTGTCATTTTAACCTCTTCAATTCTCGGACACATTTTTACCTTGAGATTTGTGTACGATTAGACCACATTATTGATATTAGGATGGGTCCATGGAGGTCAGAAGATTAATGGCCACAGTCTTCACTAATTCAATCCCTCACACAAGTCTCTGAAGCTGTATAAAATCACCAGGTAGTTAGCAGAATAAATTTGGAAACGCGTCATGGTACTCAAGGGGTTAATGTCAGCTAGTGTTTATCGTAGTAAATGGCTTCAAAACACTACTTTCTTTTAACAATTCCCTTTAGATCGTCATTTTCCATTCACTCGTTTCCTTCATGGGCACTCAGAGCTTCCACCATCACCACCACCACCACCACCATTAAGCCCACCACAGCCACCTTCGCCACCTCCATCACCATCATCACAGCCACCGTCCCTTCCCTTACAACTTTTTAGTAGCTTTACATCACATAACCTGAGGGTCAGAGGGAGGCAACCTTTGGGGACAAGCTGTTGACGTATGGTCTTTATATTTACATTTTCCTCTCACCAACAAGAAATACGAGATGACAACAGCGAAAGAAAAAAAAAAAAAACTATACGGATCGTGAAAGGTAATGAATTTGCGATGTAGAAAAATGATATGCCCTAAAAACATGCCGAACGGTCTTAATATGCCCTAAAAATATGCCGAACGGTCTTAATGTCTTAAAACATGCCGAATTGTATAAAATTCCCTAAAACAAGCCAAAGTATCTTAATATGCCCTAAAAGCATACCAGACTATCTTAATATGCCCTAAAAACATGCCAAACTATCTAAAATGCCCTGAAAATATGCCAGACTGTCTAAAATGCCCTAAAAACATGCCAGACTTTCTAAAATGCCCTAAAACATGCTAAACTGTCTTGAAATGACTTAAAAATATGCCAGACTTCCTAAAATGTCCTAAATGCATGCTAGACTGTCTGAAATGCACTAAAACATGCCAAACTCTCTTGAAATGCCCTAAATATATTCCAAACTGTCTTAAAACATGTCAATATTGTCTAAAATACCCTAAAACATGCTAAACTGTCTAAAACAACTCAAAAACGTACCAAACTCTCTTAAAATACCCTAAAAAAAACATGCCAAAGTGTCTCAAATCCCCTAAAACTGTCTTGAAATTCCCTAAAACGCAATTAAGAGGAAATACAGGATGAGGGAAAAGGGAATGCGTGGGAAGAGGAAATAAACGTTGCAAGATCCTTAAGTTAAATTGCTGTTTGATGGAAGAGAGAGAGAGAGAGAGAGAGAGAGAGAGAGAGAGAGAGAGAGAGAGAGAGAGAGAGAGAGAGAGAGAGAGTAGAAATAAGAGATAGGAGCCAAAACCACCAATTAGGGGAAAAGATGAGGAGGAGGAGGAAGAAGAAGAAGAGAAGGAGAAGGAGGAGGAAGTGAAGGAGGAGAAAGAGGAAGAGTCGAGGCAAAATAAAGGCAGAGATAACAACAAAGAGTAAAGAGAGAGAATAATGACATAAAGCGAAAGGGTCTAACGAGAAAGAATAGAAAGGAAATGAAGATGATAACGATAAAGATAAAGAAGATGAAAACAGAGAAGGAGAAGGAGAGAAAAGAAAGGAGAATAGGGGAAAGGAGAAAATAAATAAATAATCTCTCAAAAAAGACAACGAAATTCGACGAAAAGAAGGAATAAGAGAAAGGAAGAAAAAATAAACAAGAAAACAGAAAACTAGTACATAAATTAAGGAAAACAACGAAAGAGGAAAAGTATATAATGGAAAAGAAAGACGAAGAAGAGAAAGAAGGGGGAAAGAAGTAGAAAGCACGGAAGGGATGATGGGAGGAAAAATAAAGACTGGAGGAGAAAGGGAGATGAAAAAAAAAAAAGAACTGACAGCAGGAAGGAAGGAAGAAAAAAAAGATGGAGGGAAGGAACAATGAAAGCAGGATGGGAGACGAGAAGGAAAAAGAAAAATGGATGAGGAAAGGAAGAGAGGAAATGAAAGCGGGCAGCAGAAAAGGAAGGAGATAGGAAGAGAAGGAAGACTGGAGAGAAAATAGGGATGAAAGAAGGAATATGGGAAAGAGATAAGAAAGGAAATGATAGTAGAAAAGAAAGAAGAAGAAAGAAATGAAGAGCAGGATGGATGGTGAAAGGAAGATGAGAGTGAGAAGAAAGACCAGAGGAAGGAAAAAGAGGAAGGGAGTGGAGAGAGAGAGAGAGAGAGAGAGAGAGAGAGAGAGAGAGAGAGAGAAAGTGTAGGAATACTAGGAGAAAGGGAGAGAGAAAGACAACATGGAATCTAGTCTAAGGGAAAAGAAAGACCAGAGGATGAAAATAAGAGGAAAAGAGAAAGAAAAGAAGAGGGAAGGAGAGGAGAGGGAGAGAAGGAGAGAGAGCAAGAGGGTTAAGAGAAAGGGAGAGAGGAAGACAACATGGAATCTGGTCTGAAAGGATCAACAAAGGGGAACCGAAGCCTTGTCAACACTGTGCTTGTTGTCCCCGAGTCCTCGCCGCCCAAGACACACGCAGCGGCACCACATTAAAGCAAGCTCCGTTCGCCTCCACTCCGTTAGTACGAGGACAAACAAAGCGAGATAATACTGTACACCAAATCTTAGGGAGAAAAACAGACAAACACACGGACAGGCAGACAAACAGGTACAGGTAGAGGAGAGAGAGAGAGAGAGAGAGAGAGAGAGAGAGAGAGAGAGAGAGAGAGAGAGAGAGAGAGAGAGAGAGAGAGAGAGAGAGTGACGCGGACAGATAGATAGGGGAATTAATATAGTATGCATAATCGTCATTGATTTAATGTCTAATCGTTTTGCACTGAGCTGTCCTGAGTCCCAGGGTATGTGTAGGTGATAATTGAAAGATGAACAGGTGGAAAGCTGACATGGCGCCACGAGGAGAAGGAAAGGCGGTGGCGGTAGCGGCGGCGGTGGCGGCGGGTCAGCAGGCGAGTCACGCAGAGCCTCCGTGACTGAGGGAGGATCTGCAGGAGGGAAGCTGCGGGATTCTCTCTCTTCGCTAGTTTGAGCGAGAAGAATTAACAGTTTCCGCTAAAAATGTGCTCATTTTTCAAGATTTCAATCAAGATTATAATTAATTTGGATAATTACAAAGAGAGGCACCAAAAATAACTCACTTGCGTTTAATTATCCTGGGTTTTTTTTATGTGACACAAAGCGAATAAACCTAAATGCATGTGAAATATTTTGAAGCCTTTCTTTTATTCAACATTTTCCGTGACAAAACAACAAAGGTTTCTCGTCGCACAGGTGGAGAGAAACTTCCAAAATATTCACAAGTGTTGAGGTCATGATAGCCGTGATACAACAAACACTGGCAAAACAATAGGACATTTGCTATTCCACAAAAAGGTTTCTTTCTGAGCGACACGCTATAAGCTATCCACGTCAGACAAACTAGAATACAACATAATGACACATCCCAACCCAGGCCCACCTCTCCCCCTGACACCCCCCCACTAAGCTGTCACAACAACAAAAGAGAACAAACAACAAACACCATCTAATCCTTCAGTACTGGGACGCATTTTTTATCACGAGTTTGGGTATCATTATATCATTCTATTTACATTAGGAAGTGTTTATGAAGGTCAGAAGATTAATGCCCAGAGTCTCCAATACTTTAAATTCCCCCACATAAATTTCTGTAGCTGTATAAAACCCCTAAATAGTAACCAGAATGAATATGAAAACGTGTCAAGGTACTGAAGAGGTTAAAGAAAAAGAAAACATGGAGATTGCACGGCAGATTGGAAAAGTAAAGGAAGGCAGTGAACAAAACTAATGCCGGTAAATCTCAGCAGGAAATAATTAACTCAAGTGCAAAAAATTCAATAATGACACTTAAATGCTGACACGACACTTTCCACACGAGGAAAAATGAGTAGAAGCTTGACTGACATAACCGTGTACGAATGAAATGATGAGAACATTGCAGATAAAGCGATAAAAAGTTATTACAGCAGAGAGAGAGAGAGAGAGAGAGAGAGAGAGAGAGAGAGAGAGAGAGAGAGAGAGAGAGAGAGAGAGAGAGAGAGAGAGAGAGAGAGAGAGTGTAAGGGAGGACAGGATAGGATAGAAACGTAACAAACAAAACTATCAATAACATCACAAGTGGACAAAAACACGTCGAGAGAGAGAGAGAGAGAGAGAGAGAGAGAGAGAGAGAGAGAGAGAGAGAGAGAGAGAGAGAGAGAGAGAGAGACAAGAAAACAATCATACTAGACACCAGAAACGATGAAAAAAAAAATATGCAGATGAGCGCAACACTTCCAGTCAACACGAGAGACGTAAGAAAAATCATTAACACAGGAGTAAAGGAGACAGAGAGACTGGCGGGAAGACAGAGACAGGCGGGGAGACAAGGATAGGCAGGGATAGAGACAGAAACAGAGGCAGAAACAGGGACAGGGACAGAGACAGGGAAAGGTGAACAGGCGGGAAGAGCACAAGAGAGTGAAGAGAAACGTAGAAAGCAGGAAAAAATTAAACCAACTAAAACACAAGAAGGAAATCACGTTTAGACACAACAATTCACGATAATAAGGAAGAAAAGACCTCAAGTACCACTGGGAAATATTCAGCCACACACTCGGTCTTCGTAAGGATCATTGTTAAACTTGCAAACTGCTTCAAACTCGCTGGCAAGACTTCACACTCTATAGAACTGACGCCTACTTCGAGACAACTAATTTTTCAAGCGTCTAGAGCCTCAATGCTTCATCCTCTTATCATAGCGATTTTTGACGTGTTCTAGGGGAAGCTAACGGATTTTTTTCTCAGGGATGTTTTCTTGATTCTCTTATTAATCTAACGAGTATCTAACAAACAGTGAAAACCTCATGAATTCTCTATGAAGATGATACGAAAGAAAGAGAGCTAGGCCTTAACCCATTCAGTACTAGAACGCATTCTCATATTCATTCTGGTAACTATTTGGTGATTTCATACAGCTTCAGAAACTCATGTGGGGATTAAAAATAGTGAAGACCGTGGCCATTAATCTTCTCACCTCCAAAGACTCTTGCTAATGTCAATAAAATGGTCTAATCGTACACAAATCTCAAGGTAAAAAACGTGTCCCAGTATCGAGGAGGTTAAAAGTACAGTATAAACTAGATTATTAGACACACAAATTCAGCGCTGAGGACCATGTGCTTCTAGACGGCCAGCGGGGAAGCATACACGTCACTAAATCGAACTCAGCTGTTTTATGGACGTGGATTGTTACCTTTTATTTACTTTCTGTCTTCCTCTCCCGGGCCGACATTGTTTCCATGAATTTTTACACCCTGCTTTGTTGCCTTATTGCCTTAGTGCTTCAGAATAATTGAAGTGCACGAGAGAGAGAGAGAGAGAGAGAGAGAGAGAGAGAGAGAGAGAGAGAGAGAGAGAGAGAGAGAGAGAGAGAGAGAGAGAGAGAGAGAGAGAGAGAGAGAGAGAGAGAGAGAGAGAGAGAGAGAGAGAGAGAGAGAGAGAGAGAGAGAGAGAGAGAGAGAGAATTGAAGTGAGAGAGAGAGAGAGAGAGAGAGAGAGAGAGAGAGAGAGAGAGAGAGAGAGAGAGAGAGAGAGAGAGAGAGAGAGAGAGAGAGAGAGAGAGAGAGAGAGAGAGAGAGAGAGAGCGGGTGCAGTATAAAATCAAGAAACGGCCCCAAGCATTCACCTGCCGCTCTGCTAATGAGTGTTGGCTCTCGTCACCTGCCCAAACCCTTGAAAACTCTCACTTGTCGCTGAAAATCACTCTCTTGTTCACTTCCTGGCATTTCCGAGCATGGTGGAGCAGAGTGAAGAAAATCCTGGAACATTCGTTAACCTTCACTTTGCGCCAGTGTACATGCACGTCCGCCTTCTTCGTGAGTGACTGAGGCAGCGACGAAACCCGGACACGATCTCAACACGACATTCATTCTATACTTAACATTCTTCTTGAGCACCATGACGCGTTTCCATATATATTCTGCTTACTATTTGGTGATTTTATACAGCTTCAGAAACTTATGTTGGGAATTGAAATAGTGAAGACTGTGGCCATTAATCTTCTGACCTCCATAGACTCTTCCTAATGTTAATAAAATGGTCTACTCATACACAAATCTCAAGGTAAAGATGTGATCCAGTATTGAAGGGGTTACAGATAAAAACACTTTTGCCTACAAGGGAAATAAGTATGTAAAGTCTCAATGAAGCAGGAATGAAGAAATACATCAAAAAATCTTTACATACTTAGAAGAAAACGTATATATGAGCATTTTATTTGGATATGTTAAAGAAAAAAAAACATTAAGTTAAGCATTAATATTAATATACTACGCAAAAAACAAGCACTCTCTTTTGCAGTGGTGCTCTGAAATTCGCTTCAGGTAGTTATCGAACAATTTAGGAAAAAGACACTTAGGTCAATTATAATTTTTTAACATTATCTACTTGAGAAATCCCAGGCGAGGAGCACCAGGGCAGAATGGGCTGAGAAAGGCAGGAGAGAGAGGCGAACCAGGACTGTTAAGAAGGGACAGAAACAGTAATGGGGTGGGGAGCAAGGCTCATAGGGAGGGTGGGGCGGGGGCGGCTTGTGAGGGAGAACCAAGTGGTGCCAGCCGGGGGATACACGAGTTACACGTGCAGGAGCAGATGGCAGAAACAGCACGATAATGATGAAACTATTCTGTGCCGCGTACTAACGAGACACATCACAACAGTCGTGATTACTGCAGCCTTGGGCCTCATAGACATGATGCATTATAATATATACGTGTGTTTGTGTGTGTGTGTGTGTGTGTGTGTGTGTGTGTGTGTGTGTGTGTGTGTGTGTGTGTGTGTAATTCACTGTTTGATCTGCTGCAGTCTCTGACGAGACAGCCAGACGTTACCCTACGGAACGAGCTCAGAGCTCATTATTTCCGATCTTCGGATAGGTCTGAGACCAGGCACACACCACACACCGGGACAACAAGGTCACAACTCCTCGATTTACATCCCGTACCTACTCACTGCTAGGTGAACAGGGGCTACACGTGAAAGGAGACACACCCAAATATCTCCACCCGGCCGGGGAATCGAACTCCGGTCCTCTGGCTTATGAAGCCAGTGCTCTAACCACTGAGCTACCGGGCCGTGTGTGTGTGTGTGTGTGTGTGTGTGTGTGTGTGTGTGTGTGTGTGTGTGTGTGTGTGTGTGTGTGTGTGTGTGTAGAAATTAAAAAAAATCAAAAGCCACTATTCAAAATCTATTCACACACAGATACACAAACAGACAGACAGACAGACAGACAGACACACACACACACACACACACACACACACACACACACACACACACACTCAACAGGTGTGAGGTACGCCTAGTTATCATACGGAAAAGAATTCTGAACAATAACTCACCAGCCAACACTCAGCTAACTCAGTCCCACACCTGTCACACCTGTCCCTCCTGTCCCGCCTGTCCCGCGGTCCACCTCAGCCCGAGGACGCCCTGTTAAGTGTCAAAAACCTCACTCAGTATTGGCGCCACAGAGCGGTGTTCTTTCCTGGCTTGGCCTCATATTCCTTTGTTTCGTGTTTTTTGTTTTGTTTTTTTCTGTGCCAGCAATTCTATTTTCTCAGTTATGAGTTGGCCAGATATCGAGTTGGTGGCGCAGCAAGCAGCGTGAGACGGAGATGTGAATGCTTCCTATTCTGCAAGTCTGAGAAATAAAGATCGATTGCTGTGCACAGTGAAAGAAACGATCCTTCACTCTCCACACACGAGTGTCAGCAGAGTGGGCTTGAGATGCTGAGGTGGCCGTGTGGAGTGTTGGAGTGGGGCCGCGCCAAGGCGGGAGGGACGGCTGACAGGAGCGAGTCGCGGCCACGACGGGTAGCTGGAGGGCGGCTGAGCGGAGAGAGAGGCTACCGGGAACTGGGAAGGAGCGGGCTGTGCCTCGCTCAGGGTTACCCAGCAGTGCCTTGACCCTGCGCGCTGCCCTCACTTGCAGCCCGTCCCCCCTTCCCGTCTGCCTCCCCACGCTCTTTAAATGTGTAACTATCTAGAGCACCCAGTGTCTACCAACCTTTGTGTGTTGGTCTCAATAAGTGATTCTATAAAACTACCATGATCTCTCTCTCTCTCTCTCTCTCTCTCTCTCTCTCTCTCTCTCTCTCTCTCTCTCTCTCTCTCTCTCTCTCTCTCTCTCTCTCTCTCTCTCTCTCTCTCTCTCTCTCTCTCTCTCTCTGCGTTAGACCTTCACATAAACATTCAGAGATCCTTGTCTTCTAAGTGGAATTACTTTCAAACTTGGACATGAAAAGTTAACAATAATAAAAACAAACACAATCTCTCACCGCCTCACTCCTCGGGCGACATCCCAGACACAACAAAGCACAGCCGCGTGGGAACAGACGAGTGATCGCCGTTTACAGAATGCGACATGAATACGAATACCTATATAATTCTCCCATGGCGCTGCAATAACACACAGCAGCAAAAATAATATCCCTGACGAGGTTTTGGTATCCGTGTGGCCTTGTGCGATGCCTCTCGAGATCACGGCGACAACAATGCCTTAAAACAACCAATGAACACAAACAACGTAATCAACTAATCCTTTCCATATATTAGTGTTTGTGTGAATGAGCTGTTTGGATGACGAGACGAGAGGGTGAGAGGGTGAGAGGGTGCGAGGGTGAGAGGGTGAGAGGGAAGGTGATGAGGATGTGGAAAGGAGGGCCAGAGGACGCAGAGACATAAAGCTGACTAACTACGTCCCGAATGAGAGACTATGGCCACCGTGTTTCCATCAGCGGCTGGTTTCACGTCGTCCGGCCCCACCCCGGCCCACTCTGCCCCGCCCCGTCCCACTTCCACTCTTCGTCCTTTCTCATCTCCTTCCCATTTCCCTGCCTGCTTTTCTCTCCTGCCCCGCAGATGGGCGGGTCACACGGGGTTAAGTGGTGGTCGGTTCAGGGAGTGTTTACGCCCTAGTCATGATGAGGAGCGCCGAAAAACATCATTAAATAACTTTCAAAATGTTTACATTTTTCTTCCACAATGACACGAGAAACATCTTATCAATTGTTTCCTTTCCTCAGTCAGTTCAGCACACAGCGGGTCAGCACAAGACCTCGCCAGCCTCGCCCACCTGGCCCAGGCGCTCATTAACACACATGGTTGGCGAGCTTTTTGACTCCAGCGGGTCACCTGTGCCCTGAGTTGCAGCTTCGGCAGACGAAGAAGAAAAGTAATAATTTGAGATGGTTGCCGGCAAATTAGCCTACGTATGCTGCGGCTGCCACATCACGCAATTTCCTGGTAATTTTTCATGATATTAAATATTTCCGAGCACACAGTGAACCTTACTGCGGAATATTGTCCAAGCGCTGACCACTGCGTGGTTGACACAGGTGTGTGAGCCGCTCACTGTTTCCACCAGTGTGTTGTATGCACGTGTGTAACAAAAGGGAATTCGTTATTTGGTGCTTTGTGAGCACCGTAAGTCTGGCTTTACATAATTGACCGTTGTTTGTCCTAATGCTTGCTGGAATAGTGTTTCCCTCTCTACGGCGTCTGACGGACACAGGCTGTAATAATGTCAAATACAATGGCTGCTATTTTTGCATGAAATATTTCTTAATCTAGAGTAATACCAAATATTATGAATATTGAAGATTTGAAATCTACTAAACCCATTCAGTACTTGTTGATTTGTTTTCCGTGTGGAAAAGACTGGAGAGGGTCAAAGGTTACGAGAGAGAGAGAGAGAGAGAGAGAGAGAGAGAGAGAGAGAGAGAGAGAGAGAGAGAGAGAGAGAGAGAGAGAGAGAGAGAGAGAGAGAGAGAGAGATATTAGTGCATTCTCTACCTCAACGACTACGTTCCAGAAAACCCTGTCTGTATGACGGTGAGTATATTGTGTATTTACATCGATGATTCTTGCTGAAGTTTCCCTCAGCTTGCTGCTGCTGCTGCTGCTACTCACTGAACCTCAAAGCGGATCCCCTGAATGTGAGCACTATACGAGGGAGGAATCCCGCTCCTCTTGCTGTCATTAAAAATGTACTTCAGTTGGAATGTTTTCGCAATGATGACATATTCGTTACAAGTTCGCCATGTTTCCTTTGGAGGCACATGTCTTTTAGAGGACACGTGCACACACAAGTGAAAAGGTGACGGGTCACAGCGACACAAGCTAATGATGTCAGCGAGTGGGGCAGAGAACAAAAAATGCGAGAAAAAGTGTAAATAGGTACAGAGAGGGGCCAAAGGGAGGGAGGGAAGAGGAAACATCAAAGAAAGAAACATCAGACAAAATGCAATATTTTCCATTAAAAGAAAGGAAGGCGTCTCTTCCTCATCTGCCTACCAACACCTTACATAATTCATAGATGAGCGTTGCAAAGAAGACATTATGTACCCTTTTTCTGTGTGCGGGTGTGGGGGTGCGTGCGTCACGCTGAGTGAGTGAGTGAGTGAGTGAGTGTCTAATTGGGCATGGATGTGCTTTCATTTGGAAAAGTAAAAGAGCGTGAGGTGGGCGGGAACACGGTCTGTGCGTGCTTAGTGCCATGAAGTGTGGGCGTGGCGCGGATCGGGTGTTAACAGTAAATGAAGTATGTGGGCGTGGGATGTGGGCTGGCTTTATTGCGCGGGAGTCCTTTCAGTGCATGGGTGTGACGCGCCTGACAAGGTCATGTCAGCGGCCATTCATTACAAGATTCCAAGGGACGACAGTGTTCGAGAAAAAGAAGAATCAAACCAGTACACGGCAGAATATCGCATCAATTTAGAGGTAATCATTACAAACTGCCAGTAAAGTGTGCCTTCTGATTATGCCGCTAATAGTTGCCATAAGCTTCTTGAGTACAGCTCGCTTGCCGACACGACAGGCTCAGCGGCGTCACACAGGCAGACACAGACAGGAAGCACAATCATACTCACACATGTCCACTAGCCATGCATAACGATGAACAAGTAAAAACAAGATTCTCTCTCTCTCTCTGTCTCTGTCTCTCTCTCTCTCTCTCTCTCTCTCTCTCTCTCTCTCTCTCTCTCTCTCTCTCTCGTAGATGAACAGGCAACACTCCTGCGTCTCGGGAGGTGTGGTTCTTAACCTCTTTAATACTGAGACTCATCTTTACTTTGATTTTTTGGGTATGATTAGACGATTTTATTTACACTAGGATAGGTCTATGGAGGTCAGAAGAATAATGCACAGATTCTTCACTATTTTAATCCTCACGCAAGTTTCTGAGCTGTATAGAATTGCAAATAGTAAGCAGAACAAATATGAAAACACCTCATGGTACTGAAGGGGTTGAGTCCTGGCCTGGCTGTTGGCGAGATGTTTACGTTGTTTACCTGGCGAGTGTCTGTGCTTCAAGAATCTCTCCGGAAAATAAACTGACCTGTGTAAAATATCACTCAGAATTAGTCCAGAATGTTTCTCTACAAGTGTATAATATGTGGCAGAACTGAGTATTTTTTCCTCCGTTGTCCGTCAAGTAATAAAGATATTCACAGAAACTTTTTCATATATGTTATTTCATTCGTTTATTGCACCACAGCTTTCTCTCGTCACTTGGCAAATTGAATTATACATTGTTGAGATTATAACATTTCTATTCGTGTATTTTTGTCTTCTTAATCCCTTCAGTGTTATGACGTGTTTTCATATTCATTCTGCTTACTATTTGGTGATCTTATACAGCTTCAGAAACTTACGTGGTTGATTAAAATAGTGAAGACTGTGTTCATTAATCTTTTGACCTCCTTAGACCCTTCCTAATGCAAATATAATCGTCTATTCATACCTAAAAATCAAGGTAAAAATGCGTCTCAGTATTGAATAGGTTAACGGTTACACTAAATCAACATCTCATTTTACCGAAACGGAGAAACACCAGCACCCACTAATCAATTTTCAAATAAAATGTAATGACAAATAAAAATAGTAAACAGCTCATATTCCGCTTCATTACATTACAGGGAACTATTTAGCTATCTCAGCGGTGTGACTATGACAACTACGATAAGCTTGCAAGTTTTACACAGCGGTCAGTTAGTTTGTAACACGCTATCGGTTCTGGTGATGCAGAGATTCAAGTATTTCCATCTTTTTAGGCCCTATTCCGAAACACTTCCACGCCTCACCTTCACTATTTTCAAAGGGCTCTAATTGAAGTGACACGGGTTTTTAAGGATGCTTTTGTAGTTCGTGACATATTAACAAGTTTTCTGCACTATCAACAGGAAAAATACACTTTAGAACTCAGTTAATCGTCTCTGTAGTCTTTGAAAATGGTCGCGGTGAGAGAGGGAAGCGTTTCTGAAAATGGCGCTTATACTACACTTTTTATGTGGCTTCGAAACATGGTCTCTTTTTATCGAGACGTGAATAAGATGAATTACGCTTTTCAACAACAAGCGTCTTCCAAGAACTGAGAAGTGATAAAACAATGCAGGTGTGTCGCCAGTGGTGGGTGCGTCATGCGTCTCGTTGCCTGCTTAGGTCGAGAATATATATAGCTTGGGCTGTGAGAGCATGTGGCGCGCTTCCACGAGGTCGATGCTGCTCTGTCGACTGCACCGGTGAGAGACAACCTTGAATGAAGAGGATTAACCCACCGAGTGCCATGACGCGTTTCCATATTCATTCTGTTTACCATTTGGTGATTTTCTACAGCTTCAGAAACTTATGTGAAGGATTAAAATAGTGAAGACTGTGGCCGTTAATCTTCTGACCTCCATAGACCTTTCCTAATTTCAATAAAATGGTCTAATCGTACACAAATTTCAAGGTAAAAAATGTGTCCTAGTATTGAAGAGGTTAAGATGATGGCTTCAATACTCATGGCTCAAGCTAATTTGTCGATTAAACTGAGACATATTTGGAAAAGCAACAGTGCTCACAATTAGAGACTGTCTGACTGTCTCCAGGAAAGAAAACGTGAATCAGTGAGGTCTTCACATCCGCTGTTCATTCAAGGTAATGGCTTATTATTCATCTTCACTCCGTCATTCATCATCAGTAATGGGACTCATCTTGAATTTTGGCGATGATTAGACTATTTCATTGATATTAGGAAGGGTCTATGGAGGTCAGAAGATTAATGGTCACAGTCTTCACTATTTTAATCCCCTACATCAGTTCTTGGTATAAAATCACCAAAATAGTAACCAGAATGAATATGAAAACACGTCATGGTACTGAAGGGGTTAATGAAATCCAGGGTTCCGAAAAAAAAAATCGTAACTAGTATATTTATTTGCTATTTTTTCCATCACTATGTCCTTTCAGCCCCGCACGTCGGTGATGCAGGAACCTGAACGTGCGTCATTTGGTAATCCGCTTTAGCATACATGAGTGGTCGGGACGCGGCTTGGAAATCGGTGATGCTTCTTTTTTATATATATTCTCTCATCTCTCTCTCTCTCTCTCTCTCTCTCTCTCTCTCTGGTAATCCCTACTGTCGGAACAACTCCCTAAAGAAACACTCCATAAAAATTGAACCCCAGAGACAACGCAAACACTCCCAGGACTTAGATGGGACAAATCACGCAAGGGAAAACTGTACCGCCAAGAAGGGAGTTGACACGATGCTTTTGTTGTTGTTTAAATGATTCTAGGCATTCATCACGTGACAGTGTTCTGATTCGCGATTCGTTGTTGGTAATTTGTGTGTTTCTAACGTAAAGTTGCTCTCTTCGCTTCGTACCTCTGGCGCAATCGATTCTCTCTCTCTCTCTCTCTCTCTCTCTCTCTCTCTCTCTCTCTCTCTCTCTCTCTCTCTCTCTCATGTGAAATCAAGATTCTCTACTTCACTAAGATATTCAACACACACACACACACACACACACACACACACACACACACACACACACACACACTGTTCACTATCCGATGTCTCGCAGCAAGTCGTCTCGTCCCGTCCCTCCAGCGGCCTTAGTCCGTCACCAGTCTCAACAACCGCGGGGCATTGCCGGAACAAGAGGAAAAACTTCAGTCAACGTATTGGCAGGAAATTAACGACTTTCTTCCTCGAACACTAAGGAAGACATGTACCACACTATATTACTTCAACAGATAAAGAAGTGCGAGAAAGGATATTCCAAATGGTGATATTAGCTGCCCCACGAATGCCATCGACTGGAGGCAATATTGTCGCTCCCCCACGAAGCTTCACTAGGGAGTTAATAGGATTTCTTGGCCCCATCATACAGCAGGGCAGAATGACGAAAGGCGGGTGCTGTCTCTCCACTTTCCAGTCTCCACCAGCCGCCAGAGCCTCGCCTTCCACATACAACTACTTCGCCAATGTCAACTGATGCTACACTCGTTTCCCCTAATCTTAAAATTAGACAATATGACTTTTTTTTTTTTATTGAAACAGAGTAAGGAAAACAAGAAAAGAAAAAAACACTAAAAAAAATTCTGCCAGTAGGTATTACGAGCTTAATGGAAAGCCACGTGGGTGTCCCTTGGGTCTTATAGGGGTCACGGGCAGGCTATCAAATATTTTTCACATAAAAGGTACATCACATCAGGCGAGCATCGTGGACTCAGGTGGGCCAGGGAACACTTATGGCCACACCTCAGCCATGTAAGTACCATAAGACCCTGCCAGTTCATTTATACAAGAAAGTATCAGTATATATATAACTCACACATTCCCGACAAACAAAAGATATAGGCTCGTATTCTCAGACACTTTATGCTTCACGTCTACTACTTCAAAAGGCTTTATTTAATCTCTTGAGTACAATAGCACGTTTCCATATTGATTTTTTCTTACCATTTGGTGATTTTATACAGTTTCAGAAACTTGCGAAGACTGTGGCCATTAATCTTCTGACCTCCATAGACCCTTCTTCATGTCAAAAAAAATTATTTAATCGTATACAAATCTCAAGGTAAAAATGTGTTCCAGTACTGAAGGGGTTAAATTTGCTCGAGGTTTTTTTTAAGTGTTTTAAGGTTCTTGAGGCAGAGTGACAAGATTTCTATATTATTAACTGGAGAAACCCTCTTGAAAATCCCGCTAATCATCTCTGTGGCCTTAGAAAATAGTCGTGGTGAGAGAACAAAGCGTTTCTGCATGAATACGACCTATAACTCACTAATTCATGAAAAAAATAAAAGATATAGACGAGACGTTGCACAGTCCCACTTAATAAGGGAAGCATGGGAAGCCAGACTCTCATAATACCCTATACATAGATACATACATACATACATACATACATACATACATACATACAAACATACATACATGCATACATACATACAGTGACTGCTCGAGCCAAAGGTGAAAATGGGTCACTCGAGGATTATACTTGTTTATTAAAAAAGGCAGGTGGTGGGCACGATACTGGGCAAGCAAAGTTAGGGAGGAAGTCTGTTCATTGTGAGGAAAGTTTGTGGGTAATATTGAAGGAGGAGTGGGGGAAAGTATTTGTGGCGGAAATATGAAGAGATCGGGAAAGGGAAGGGAAGGGAAGGAGAAATCTTATGCTACCAGGTGAAAATGATGAGAGAGAGAGAGAGAGAGAGAGAGAGAGAGAGAGAGAGAGAGAGAGAGATGCTATGAAACACTGTAATGCATTTGACGTATGAAAGGCATAAATCTGTGTAGTGCCGTTAGACAAACAGACAGGTAAACAAGCTGACGAAAACACAACTTGATAGATAGCACAAGTAGACAGATAGATGGGCAAACCAATAGAGACTTTAACCCCTTCAGTACCATGACGCGTTTTCATATTGATTCTGCTTACTATTTGATGGCTTTATACAGCTTCAGAAACCTATGTGGTGCATTACAATAGTGAAGACTGCCCATTAATCTTCAGATCTCCATAATATCAATGAAATGGCCTAATCATACGCAAATCTCAAGGTAGAAATGTATCCCAGTATTGAATGGATTAAGAGGGAACTAATGTCTTAAATAAAAAACAGAGCCACATTCTGTGAGAGAAGAAATGTGGCCAAACCAATAGGAAGAGCTGAAGAGGAGGAGAAAAAAGCAAGTAACAATGTAAGAAGAAAAAAGGAAGGAATGACCGATATACACACAAGAAAAGAATTCCACAAAGACAAATAAAGACGTGGTTAATATAAAAATTGTATCATAGCGAGCAAGAAAGATTTGATAACATATATAGTAAGAAATTAAATATAGAGTAAACGAGTAAAGCTTTATTCACAAATTGCCGTCAGGGCCACAAGAGAAATGATAAATCAGGCGACAGTGATGGGTGGTGTTGAGGGAAAGATGAAAGATCAGGGAGGAAGAGAGAGAGAGAGAGTGAGAGAGAGAGAGAGAGAGAAAGTGAGGGGAGGGAAGGTAGTAAACAACATCCCTGTCACCCTTCTCCTTTCCTTCATCTTTCTCTCCCCTCCTCTCTCCCTATTCCTCCTCCCTCCCTTCCTCCCTTCCTACTCGTAACCTTTTCCTTCCTTCCCATCTTACATTTCCACTCTACTGTTCTCTTATTCGCCCTCTCTCTCTCTCTCTCTCTCTCTCTCTCTCTCTCTCTCTCTCTCTCTCTCTCTCTCTCTCTCTCTCTCTCTCTCTTCCCTTTCATTGCATTTCCCCCTCTCCACTTCTCTCCCTTCCTGCCTCGAGGGATGACAAACTGACTGGCACTTCTTATTACGCAGGTGAGTCGAGGATTCGATATCAAGTCACCATCGGAGGTACTTGATGTGTAGCGCGTGCACACACACACACACACACACACACACACACACACACACACACACACACACACGGGGCCTTGTTGCACGTCCTGTCTAGTTATGCTGACATTACCCTTTCTCTTCCGGTCTCCTCGCCGACACAGTGCAGTGCCATTGCCACCACCGTCGCCTCTACCACGCAAGGCGCCACTCTCTCTCTCCCCCGCCCTCCCGAGCCTCTTCAATAAAGCGGAGCGTGTGACTGGAGGCCTTAGGAGAGAGGAGTGTGCCCGAGATGCCCCACAGAATCAAAGGTTAAAAAGGAAAAGTTTGTAATGAAAACCATGAAAAGCTGGATAAAGTTTACCTTATTCGAAATTTGTGATTATCTAAAAATGTGTCAACTATTTGATAAGGCCTAATTGATCAATGGATTCAATCTTTTGCAGTTCTCGCTGTTTTCCATTGTCTCGCTGCACAGTACAGCACTTCACTTTGCAGCTTTCCATCCAAGAAGTCACGTCAATGAGGGTTCTGCTATACGTAAATACGCGTATAACCAGGCAGGGAAGCTCAACATTTCTAAAACTCAAAAAATTCTTCATTTCATTAAACCATAAATTTATCTAAGGATACTAACTTGTGGTAAAGATTATTGAAAATAACGAAACTTTTTCAAAATATCTTACACGATTAAATCTCTCTCTCTCTCTCTCTCTCTCTCTCTCTCTCTCTCTCTCTCTCAAAACTCCCTTTAAGAGTAATAAAAGTTTAATTATTTTCTAGAGTCTCCCCTAAAAAGTAATTTAGAATCTCGCCATTGAATAGCAGCAGCAGAAAGGCCGCGCTCCGTCGCTCGCCGCTCACTGTGATGTAACTCTGGCACCGCTCACAATAATCGCTATCTAGGCCACGTTGTTTTTTCTTTTTTCTTTTCATTAGCAGTAAAAGAGATTCGTTATGCCAAGTGTTTGATAACTGTTGAAAATACACACACACACACACACACACACACACACACACACACACACACACACACACACACACACAGATGACCGTTACATTATCTCACCTATATATATATATACACACACACACACACACACACACATATATATATATATATATATATATATATATATATATATATATATATATATATATATATATATATATATATATATATATATATATATATATATATATATATATATATATATATATATATATATATATATATATATATATATATATATATATATATATATATATATATATATATATATATATATATATATATATATATATATATATATATATATATATATATATATATATATATATATATATATATATATATATATATATATATATATATATATATATATATATATATATATATATATATATATATATATATATATATATATATATATATATATATATATATATATATATATATATATATATATATATATATATATATATATATATATATATATATATATATATATATATATATATATATATATATATATATATATATATATATATATATATATATATATATATATATATATATATATATATATATATATATATATATATATATATATATATATATATATATATATATATATATATATATATATATATATAGAATCTATGATGCAACAAATAACTATGACCTGTCAATACTAACGCTACACTTTATTTAGATGTAC
Organism: Portunus trituberculatus; assembly: GCF_017591435.1. NCBI lineage: Eukaryota > Metazoa > Arthropoda > Malacostraca > Decapoda > Portunidae > Portunus > Portunus trituberculatus. The sequence continues at coordinate 6,880,284 of NC_059273.1, forward strand.
TTTTTTTTTATGTAAGAGGGGGAAACTGGCCGAAGAAAAATAAGGCTTACTAATTGCTAGTTTCCTTGCAAGTCCGAGAAAGTTAACCAAAAAGCGGTGAATGTTTTGAAACCTCCCTCTTAAATGAAGTCATCGAGGTATCGAGGCATTTGCTCTCTAATTTTGGCTGACGCTTTTCTTCTTTTTACAAAACCAGCACTCAAGTGGGCCTTTTCTTTATCTTTTCTTTTTTTTTTTACCCTTGGCTGGCCCTCTTTCTTAAATAAAAAAAAATAGGAAGTTGGAAATACAGAAGCAGGCAGGAAGTTCCAGTTTTACCAGAGTGAATGAATGACTGAGACTGCTGCACTGAACTCGTCAAAATACATCTGTCTACCCAAGCCCGACGCGTGTGGCATGGAAAATTATGAAACCTCTCAACACAGCAGCACTAAAATTTTCTGAGGAGGGAAATATAGACTGAGGAAAAGGAAGGAAAAAATCTGGATAAAGTGGAGAGTTGTAGCATGAAAGAAGGAAGAAAACCCGGGGCAAGGATGAGACAAGAAATGCACTGGAGGAAAGGCAAATGAATGTTCTTACATGAAGCACAAGATTGTCTGGCTATCTAATCAGTAAACTCACCTCATCAAAGTGTAGTAATGTATCAATGTTCACGGGGAGTAAGCGCCCACTAGCTCCCGCAGCCGCCCCCTACCCGTCCTATCTCCCCAGCCCCACCCAGCCCCTAGCTTCTCGTAACTCTGTCCCCCTTCAACCACTTAAAGCCATCTCGCAATGTAAAAATAACTATTTCAGATGATAAAAAGATTAAGAGGAAATTAAACTCCCAGATTTTGCAGACCTCCCCTTCTCTCTCTCTCTCTCTCTCTCTCTCTCTTGATGTGTGTGTGTGTGTGTGTGTGTGTGTGTGTGTGTGTGTGTGTGTGTGTGTGTGTGTGTGTGTGTGTGTGTGTGTGTGTGTGTGAGATAAGTCTATGAGCAACAATTTTCCTAAAGCTTTTACTTCTTCCCTTGTTTTGTTTCCTTCCCTTTCCTCAAATTTATTCCTCTATGCCTTCCTTTCCTTCCCTTACAGCATCTCTTCGTTCTCTTCCTCCTCTTCCTCCTCTTCCCTCAATTCAATCTGCCGCCCACCTCCCCTTCCCCCTGCACTCCAGGCTTCTCTGCTGCTCCCCTACCGCCTCCCTTCCTCCTCCTCCCATCCTCCCTTCCCTTCCCCGTCTCCTGCGAATATTTTGATGAGAATAATTACGTTTTCCCTGCAAATCTGTCAAGACTGTCATGCTGCCGCCACCTGCCTCTACGTGTGACAGTCAGACGCCCACCTTGACGATGCTATCCTTCTCTCCAATGCCTCTTCCTCCTCTTCTTGCCTCTCTCTCCCTTTCCTCGATTTACTCTTTTATAATATTCCTCCTATTCCTCTTCTTCCTTTTTCTTCCTCGTCATTCTCTTTCTTGTATTATTTTTTCTTAGTTACCCTGTTTTTTTTTTCCTTTTTATCTTTTATTTCTCATTATTTTCTTTTTCCTGATTTTCTTTTGTACGTTTTACTTTATTCCACCGTTATTATTATCTTATATTTCTTACTTTATTCAATTTACTTACGTGCCTAGAAGCTGAAATTCAGAAATTCTCTCTCTCTCTCTCTCTCTCTCTCTCTCTCTCTCTCTCTCTCTCTCTCTCTCTCTCTCAATTGATAGCATTCTATTCTCCCTACTGCATTCCCTCTCCTTCTCTCATATTTTTCCTCCGTTTTGACACACGGAAGATAATTGTACACCGACGCAAAGTGGCAGGCGAACACGGGAAGAAAAATGACCGACGGGGGCGCAGACGAAGGTCGATGGAATTCTGACAAGATGGTAGTGGTGATGGTGGTGGTGGTGGTGGTGGTGGCGGCGAAGGTCATAAGGAGGCTGACAAGAGCAGGGAAGGAGAAACGTTAGGAAGAGGAAAGGAGGAAGGGGAGGAAAAATTAGGTGACGTAATGAGCAGTTCTACGCGTCCCCCTTGAGACATCTCTGGTCTACTACGTGAAATTGTACTGAGCGAGATGGTGAAAATTTAGAGGATCTTTCCCACTATGTATTTTGTTCTTGCCTTCATATACAATGCATCTACAGACTGACTAGCCTTCAACTACTATGACTCTTTACCTTTGCAACAATGCGTGGCTGTTTGGTATAGGGAAAGACTACCTAAGCTCCTCTTTTACTACTCCGCAATCCACTCCTGCCTTTCTTTCCTGCCTTCCTTCCTTCCTTGCCTCGCTTTCAACACTTCTACCTAAGCTCCTCTCTTGTTACTCTTCCTCACTCCACTCCTATCTTTCTTTCCTGCTTTCCTTCCTTATCTCGCTCTGAACACTTCCTCACATGAACTTCCAGCACATGAACGGAGGACACTCACCGCCTCTGTGTTGATGAATGACGCGCTGCAGCTCAATTTCACAGACTCATGGAACGCACAAAGCCAAACACCACCACTCACTGCCACCTCGGCCTTCCACGCGGGTACTGCCATCCTGCTATGACCGGTGTTCACTTCTCTCCATTTCGGCGATCCAACAAAGCTTCGAACGCAGTGTTCTCAACTTCTCAGGGAATCTGTAAAGCGAAACTGTAGGTATTCAGCACCGGGGCAGCATTTCATTACGTACAGTAGCAAGTGACCGCTTGGTTTGATCATGGAAGTTGTTACGAGTATATCTGGGAATATTTTTAGCTCAAGTCTACAAGTTCATTCCTTGATGAGCTCTTATTAGTACTTTAATTGTTTATAATTACGAAAGTTATCACAGTTTTGATACAGGCAGTGGAGCTTTGCTAGTACAGCCTTGTCTTTATTTGCACAGTTTGACCTTTCAGTAGAAATATAGTAATTCTTGATTAAGGAAGAGCAGAGAATTTACGAGGCACGGCACTGCTTGGCCACTGACACACACACACACACACACACACACACACACACACACACACACACACACACACATGACGATACTAGCGAGTCAATTATCTTTTTTAGAGATTTCGGTGAAACTTTTGCGGTTGCGTTAGACATATCAAAAGCTTTTGATAGAGTCTGGCATAAAACTTTGATTTCAAAACTGCCCTCCTACGGCTTCTATCCTTCTCTCTGCAACTTTATCTCAAGTTTCCTTTCCGACCGCTCTATTGCTGCTGTGGTAGACGGCTACTGTTCTTCTCCTAAACCTATTAATAGTGGTGTTCCTCAGGGTTCTGTCCTGTCACCCACTCTTTTCCTATTATTCATTAATGACCTTCTTAACCAAACTTCTTGCCCTATCCACTCTTACGCTGATGATACACCCTACATCTTTCCACGTTCTTTCAGAGACGTCCAACCCTTCAGGAAGTCAACAGATCACGCGGGGACGCCACGGAACGCCTGACTTCCGATCTTTCTAAGATTTCAGATTGGGGCAGAGAAAATCTAGTAGTTTTCAATGCCTCAAAACTCAATTCCTCCATCTATCAACTCGACACAACCTTCCAGACAACTATCCCTCTTCTTCAATGACACTCAACTGTCTCCTCTTCCACAATGAATATCCTCGGTCTGTCCTTTGCTCATAATCTTAACTGGAAACTTCACATCTCATCTCTTGCTAAAACAGCTTCTATGAAGTTAGGTGTTCTGAGGCGTCTCCGACAGTTTTTCTCGCCCTCCAACTGCTTACTCTGTATAAGGGCCTTATCCGTCCCTGTATGGAGTACTCTTCGCATGTTTGGGGGTTCCAGTCACACAGCTTTGCTTGATAGGGTGGAATCGAAAGCTCTTCGTCTCATCAACTCCCTCCTCTGACTAACTGTCTTCAGTCTTTTTCTCACCGCCGAAATGTTGCATCCCTTTCTATATTTGATCGCTATTTTCATGGTAACTGTTCTACTGATCTTGCTAACTGCATGCCTCCCCCTGCGGCCACGCTGCACAAGGCTTTCTTCTTCCTCTCATCCCTATTCTGTCCAACTCTCTAATGCAAGAGTCAACCAGTACCCTCAATCATTCATCCCTTTCACTGGTAAACTCTGGAACTCCCTCCCTGCATCTGTATTTCCGAATTCCTACAACTTGTCTTCTTATAAGAGGGAGGTATCGAGGCATTTGCTCCCCTAATTCTGGCTGACGGTTTTGGCACTTTTTGTACTCTTTGGAGAGCCAGCGCTCAAGTGGGCCTTTTTTTTACTTTCTTTTTTTTTTTGCCCTTTGGCCTGGCCCTCTTCCCTACGTAAAGTAAAAAAAAAATAACAATTAGCCAGAGGAGGGAAATCCTATTGACGTTTCTGATCTCCGCCACAAATTCTACTCTCTCATTGCCTTCCACTTGGAGACCGCTTTTCCTCCCTTCCATTCCATAACTGCCTTTTTAACTTTTTTTTTATTTCACTTCCCATTTATCCTTTTCTTTACTTCCTTATCTCCCACCTGATTACGGCAGGGCCAGTACGCATACCCTCCACGGTGGACTGCCTCTCGTGGCGGATCAAGTGACATTTAATCCACTTTAATTGAAGATTACTACGGTCTACGCACTCTGCCGATTGGTGGAGTTCAAGGAGTCCGGTGGCTGATGCTGCTTTTTCTGTTACTTCTCTCAGCCATTTCTGTCTCTAATTTACGCACATTTTCTTTTTTACAAACATAATAACGTTAATTACACTGCAAAAAGTTACGGCTATTAATAAAACGGAACTTGACTCCACTTCGGAATTTGTTATCACTTCAATATTTTGTTTCTATGAAGGCACAAATGGTACCATTGTTGCCCCACTTGACCATTCCTTCACACATACACCCGCTAAACACAAGAACCATTAATCTCTTCAGTACCATGCTACGTTTTCATATTCATTCTGGTTACTATCTGAGAGATTTTATACAGCTTCAGATACTTACACGGGGATTAAAATAGTAAAGACTGCAGCCATTAATCTTTTGACCTCTATAGACACCTTCTAATGTAAATAAAATTCTCTGCTCATACTAAAACATCGTGATAAAAATGCATCTCAGGGTTAACATTCCAGAGTCAGCCATTCACTAATAAAACCAATGATATTTTATTGTTCGGCTTTAATGGTGTACATACTCGTACAAATACATGTGCCAAATGTTGTCTTATTTACAATGTTGAAATATTAAGGATGAAAAATGGTTCTGTATTTAAAATCAGCAATAAAAAATTGAGTAAAACTTAATAAAATTAGTGATATTAAAATAAATTATATGAAAGACCACAAGTCAGTTACAGTGATGACACAAAAGAATATTTAAAAGAATAAAATTACTACAACACAATATAAAAACTCATTGCTTGTAAAGTCAATAAGTTTTTTCATCCATGTTCTCATTTGAAGTTTTTAAATAAAAGATGATGTTAGATGATCAAAAGTATGGATTAAAAACAGCAACATAAAAATCTCCACGAGTCTGAGTTTACCGTGCCTCAGGAGTGCTCTGCAGGGCGTAGGACACGTCGTCTGTGGAAATGTTAAGCCGCAGCCGCATCAGGATGTCATTGCGAGAGTGCTCAGTGAGGATCAGGCGCTGAGATGTCAGGTGATTCACAAGCATCATCACTACAGATGTGCACGGAGGCTTCATACCTACACAAAGAGAGAACAAATACATGAATGTATAAATAGAAGAAATGAAAATAAATCAAGAAACCAATCCCAAAAAAATAAATAAAAGAATAATATATGAATTTAATTTATTACTTCTCAATAAGATACATTGTTTAAAGCATAATAATTGCTCTAACGAAGACAGAGTGAGTCAAGACAAGTCTGACTGGTTGTACACTCACAGTCCACATATTTTAACACACCCACGTCAAGGCAAAGTTGAGGAGTGGAGCCTTTGTAGATAGAGGCCCACACTGGCTATCACAAGGCAACACATTCAAGCCAACACACTTCTGAGCTATTCATTGGTTTCACTGTGGACTGAATCACACCACTTTACTAGTTCTGGTTATGATGATATGATTTAGTCCCCAGCCAAATAATAAATGGTTCAGGGGTGTGTTGCAGCACGTGTGTTGCCTCTCTAGTGATAAACAGCATAGGCTTCTTCTGGAAAGGAGTCACTTATGAACCTCCACTTTGTATCAGGTGGATGAGGAGCTGTGGATTGCAACTATCACTTTGGCCTGTACATATTCTGAAGGGCTTTGCTCTCTCACCATCACTGCTTTCTAAAGTCTCCAGTTGAATATACTCATGTTTTCTATGGTTCTGATGATGGATTGGCAATATTTCTAGTTTACTAAAAGGAGAAATTGTCTTAAAAATCTGGCAAATCATCTCTGTGCTCTTGGAAATTGTTGTAGTGAGAGAGGAAGACATTTCTGAATACAGGCGTTTATCAAAAAAAAACCTAATAGGCATATTATTAACCTTAGTTATAACCATAATTAACACTGGGTGGTAGGGAAACACAAGCTGATGCAAGGTATGCACTATATTCTTTGCCCTTGCACCAGCTTGCATTTCCCTACCATCCACTCTACACATCTGTCTAGATAAACACAAATATTAACAATGTCAATACTTACCGTCAAACCTGCAGAGTGAGACAAACTGATCCATCACACGTCCAAACTGAGCCTCTTCCACCCCTGTGCGAATGAACTCAGCCACCACTGCCTTCAGAATGAGCTGCTCCATCACACTGCAACTTCTGAAAACACATACAATCCCTCTAAATTTATGAAGTCTTGATGAAAACACCACACAATCATCTATACACAATTACAACATGCACTTAATTTCTTCAAGGATATGACATACTAAAGGTGGCTTTGATTCTTGCAGTGGTATTATAAAGGCTGATATTGCTGGTGATAAGGAGGGATACTCTAAGTAACTAATCCATTTCCTCATGTACATAGGGTGGTAGTAGATAAGGCATGCCCACATCTCAGTATTCACATGTCTGTTACAGTAATGAAGATGAAAACAAATCATGTGATGGAGAGCTGTCTGTGTGTGTCATCCACATTACCTGATAGCTGCAATCTTGGGTGAGGTGAACATCTCTCTTATTGCCTGATCAACATGCAGCATGCCAACCAGAGCTGCTCTCTTTAAGGGGGACTTGGACGGACTGGGAGGCAGTTTACTTGTTTCGGCAATTTCTGTTGCTCGACGGCAAATGTCAAGAGCTCGCCTGGCATCTCCAGATAATGCTGCAACTTTTCGTGATACCAACTGTATTGCACCAGGATCAAACGCTGGAATGCCAAGCAGCCGAGATGTGACAATCTCCTGCAAAGACAAAAGACATTTTATTACTTATTATCTCAGATGAATATGTATTACCTAAATTATGTTTCCATGTAAGAAACAATTGTTATGCACTCTACAAAAAGAGAGAGATGTCAGACAAGGACACAATACAATAGTATTTCAGGACCAATCAAAATAGCAGATTCTCAGGTCCTCCAACTCAGCAGACATGTCAGGAGCACATCAGCATGGCTGGATTTCAAGGCAATGCAGCAAACAAAAACAAGAGTCTGGTCAGAGTCAATCAATAAAAAGAACAGTTTCACAAATTAAGGAAAGTGATCAGGTTAGGAAGCAGTCAAGAACATATCAGAATATTCCTGTGTCTTGATCAGCCAAAATGGAAATGAACTGTACTGCCTCAAAAACAGACAGGAAGCAGTGTAGTGGTGGCTATACCTGGAGCTGTGTGTGAGTGTATGGTTGGAAAGTCATCCTGGTGAGGCCAAGCCGGGAGGATACACGGTTCTTCATGATCCGCTCAGGCAGGTCCATGGTATTGGCAATGGCCACCACCACCAGCTTGCTTCCAGGTCGTGATGGCCAGTCAAAAAGATTGTACATCACATCCTGAGGATAAAACTTCTAATAATCATCAAAGAATCATCAGGACAGACACAGTGCATAGATGTAAGAAATGTCTTGACACTTGCTTTTGTGTGAGAAATATGACTGTCTGTGTGAAAGCTTGCATGACGTGTGTACCTGCTTGCGAGTCCATAACATGTCCAGCTCATCAACCAAGAGTAGTGTAGGATCCCGTCTTGGTGCAGGTGTGGAAAATCTTTTCTCAAGGAGGGATGAAGCATGTTCTGCTGTCACTTTGCTTCCTGTCAAGCCTTTCCACACCTGAAGAGTAAAAGGAATTATCCACCTACAGTTCTGAGCTTTGAATATGTTTTCTATCTCACTGGAGAATCTAGTTTTCTCTGACATACTTTATCCATTCTTTCATTTCCAAATTTCTACTGAAAAATTTTTGAAGACCTTATTCATAATCATCAATCATTCTGATCAAGTCATTTACCATAACACTGATACTCAATACTATACAAATGGAACTGTTATTACAAACATGTGGTAATTTGCCAGGCAATAAAACTTACAACAATCTTACCTGGACCCATAACTGGTGGGGCTCTGTCAGCTTGAGGGCATTGATCTCCAGAAAAGAGAAGGATGGTAGATCCCCATCCTGGCTGCACTGTAGCAGAAGGCGCACCACTTCCCTCACAGTGGCAGTTTTCCCAGTGCCGGGCACTCCACTTATATACCTGCACAATAATCAAAGAATACATCTAAAGTGTGAATTTCTCTGGTGTCCATGCATCATCAACTCACTAAAACATATAATTTCTCCTTTCCATGCATTAAGGGACATCAAGTAAAGAAAATTCCTTGATAGTTAACATATTCCTTACAGAAGCCTTTGAAGACCAGATTGTAAATATTAAGGACACCCTGATTCTCTAAGAACTTTTTCATTATACCTTTAAAAATTTTAATCATATATCAAAAGATTATCACTAAATATAGTCCACTTCTATACACAACACTTACATGCATCCTCCAGTGCCATCAAACAGCTTTCCCTCAACGAACGAGTACACATCTTGAAATTCATTTTCTCGACACGGCAGGGAGTCGGGTACAGCAGAGACGTGTAGCCGGGCACGGGCCAACTCCAGTGGGGTGCCTGGCTGCATCACGGGGTTAGTCCGGGAAGGCATTTTTGGGACAGTGCGGCTATGGGGACTTGCTGCAGCTTGTGATGGGGTGCGAGCTGAAGTCTTCTTCTTTGCTGCTCTGAGGAGACACATATAAGTGCATTCAAGATGTGTAAATCTCTGCTTAACAGTTCATACATAAGCAGAAAACATAAGGAAATATTCTCACATTATTATACAACACTAATTATTCCTTTCACTCTTAATCTATAAATTTATTAGTAAATTTTGCCAAGATGAGAACAATGATATTACAAAGGACAGACATACAAGTCTTCCTCAACACTCCTCCAGCCATTAGCTAACTGTGAAATGCTTCACATCCTAGGGCTGAGACACATTCACTGAATACATATGTTGTTCTGCACCAAGAAACACACATGTATGAAGTGTAAAACTGTGAACCTATCAAGAACAAGGCATTAAGTGTTTCTTATAAGGATAAAATATTTCATGATCTAAATGTGAGAGACTAGCAATGTAATGTGGCACTTGGAGAGAAAGAGAAACAGATGTCTGACAATTCCAATGCACAAATTTCCATCACCTGTGTATACACTAATCCCCTCAGTACCATGATGCATTTCCATATTTACTCTGCTTACTATCTGGTGATTTATACAGCCTCAGAAATTCATGTAGGGATTAAAATAGTGAAGATTTTGGCCATTAATCTTCTGAACTCCATAGACCCTTTTAATGTTAATAAAACTGTCTAATGATACCCAAAACTCATGGTAAAAATGTGTCCCAATGCTAAAGAGAGTTAAGATCAGGAGAATATAATGTTCCTGTGAGGGTGATAAATTAAGGCTAAGGAATGGACACAGATCAATGATGACAGGAAAAGGCAGACAAAAGAAACATTCCCTTATCTGTTTTTGCTTCAATAAAACTGTTTAACCATACCCAAAGTTCATGGTAAAAATGTGTCCGAATACCGAAGGAGTTAAAAACAGATCTTCACAGAGGAAGATAATCCAAACTCAATGTGTGAATAAATTAAACCAGAAATTCTAGTTACCTGCTGGGAGTTTTGGAGATGGGTTCGAAATCATCATGTTCCTCTTCATCGTGGTCCCGTAATTCAGCACGAGAGGAAAATGACAAGGCACATTCTTCACATTTAAATCTCTTCTTGACAGTACTTTTAGACTTGACAGTGTGCTTTTTACTTTTCTTAGGTGTTATCATCTCAGGCAGTGGCTCTAACTCTTCAGAATAATTCTTGTGACCCTTTGAAATTGGCTTATGAGAATTGTTTAGAGTATCACTAGTAGAATCTTTCAGTATAGAAACTTTAGTGTTTTTGCTTGAAGATTTACAGTTTTTGTCTTCATGATCATCATCCATGTCAGATTCACTTTCATTATCATCACTGACCAATATAGAATCTATTTCATTATCTTTCAGGGCACGAATCTTTCCTATTTCCTTTATAGATGAATTTTTAGCAACTGAACATCTGGATTTTGAAGGTGAAGACTTTGAGTTTGCATCTGGAGATGGTAAAGGCTTTGTGGGTTTAGGTTCAGGTGACCAAGGTGTTGGGTTTCCCTTTGTGTCAATCACACCGTCACTGAGTTTACGATAACAAAGGATCTTAAGTTTGCGGCCAGAGGAGGTGTGTCTTTCCACCACCGTTGCATCCTCATCACTGATCACTCGAGACATCTCTTTGTGTGAATTTTCGGCATACTCTGAAGCTAATCGAGATTTCTTCCTTTCATTACACAACTCTGTTTCTGAGGCTTTTCGTTTGAGACTCGGAGACAAAGCAATCTCATTGTGAGCTGCACGATTGATGGCTTTCAAAGGTGACTTGGACTCTTTTCTAGTTTCAGGTTTGTTGGTCAGTTTTGAACCTGAGAAAAAATTAATTGCATATATCATTACATTATTTATATTTTGATAGTAATTGCACTATGGTCCTCAAAGGATCATTTTGTTATACTTGAACAAAAAAAATTCAGTAAATTTAGATACAATTTACTATTTTCTTAATTCAATTCTTATACACTTTCATATATAGGCTTAAAACTTAAGAAACAAATACTTCTGATACACAATCACCTTTTTCTTCCAAATTTTCTTTTCCCATTTCCTCTTCAGAAGTTTTTTGCATCCTTCTTTTGGGTGAGGCAGTTTCAATGTTGTTTAAATCCACAGCGAGAGATCTGCGAGTATTCCTTCTGAAAAGTGGAAAAGTACAATGAAATATCCAAGATAAACAAGCTGTGTAGTTCAAGATAAATGCAGTTTTAATAACAAACCTTTTAGCTGGAGTTTGTTGTGATTCTTGAACATTCTCAATGGGCAAGAGACGAGGCCTCTTCCCAGCATACCTGAAGCGACACACAAAGAATGGCACTTGGCACTCCCAAGGCAGAGACACGCTTCTTGGGGACACACCACACACTACCTCTTTCACCTGAAATATTAAAGTAACCTCTCAATATGTTCATAGCAACAAAAATTTTAACAAAGCATTCACTACATTGATAATTTTTTTTAAATTCAGAGAAGGCAACTTTTCAGTCATATCAATATCAGCACTAAACATTCCCATAACATCTGGATGTTTATATGCTTCTAGTTATAAATACATCCACTTCACACTCCAGCATACTTGTATTATCATTTATGCCATCCTCATTCTATTCTTGGCTGTTGAAGCTCATATTCTGACCACAAATAGTTTTCAAAGACTTCCACATCATAAAAAGGCCTGCTGATAGTATATTCTTGTATAATTAAAGACCAATAAAGCTGAGACACTTACACAACAAAGACTATGAATGGTTTCAGCATCGACGTCAGTTGGAAATGGTCTTTCATCTCTCACCAACTCCAGTGAAGCATCAGGAGGACACAAGCCTGCTAATCACAATATTGCATAACACATAATATATTCAAACATCAATTAACATTAAATGACCTCAATAAAGTTACCTATTCAAATTCTAATAACTCTAATAAAAAAATTACATTAAGGTTTTAAAGTACTACATATATGCATGTGTATCTAACACAACTTACAAGAAGACATATTACACACCTTCCTGGATGTCTTTCAAGTGACTTGGCTTGACATCTTCAATTCTGGAGTACCACTGGACTTGCATCCGGTTGTTGTTCTTTCGTTCACCTGGAAAAGCAGTTCAGTGCCTTGATTTGTGTGTAATACAATGGGAAAAATTAACACTATTTGTGTATGATTCACCACGAATGCCTGCTGGTCACCCAGCCAGCCTTTACTTTATGGAAAGACCTCAGAGTTAAGAGACCAATCTCTGGGTAGGACTGAGACCACACCACACACCACATATCTGGAATTCTCTACCTGAAATAGTTGTGTCAGCTCAATCTCTCCAGTCCTTCAAACATTTGCTTGAACAATTCCTGGGTCATTATCTTTATGAGTATTGTTAGCTAGATCTTTATGTGAGTTATGTTCTGCATCTAAAACTAGCCAATCATCCTGCAGTCCTCCAACGGTACACTAGTAGTTTTGGTTGGAAGATGCAGAAGAGACTGATGAGGGATCAACACCCTCATCTTGGTAAGAAATCTTTGTAAAAAACCACACACTGGGGCAGCAAGGCCACAACCCCTAGAATTACATCCCATATCTAGTTGCTACTAGGTGAACAGGGGCTACACATTAAGAGACTCAACCATTTGTCTTGCTGTGCCCGTAACTCCGGTTGTGAGCCGGAAGGAAAGGAAACTAAATGAGTCATAAACACTAGCAAAATGATTTCAAACACTGAATGATATTAACCATTGTCGTAGCACCTGACAACCCTGGCAATATCACAGCTGTTGACGTCTTCAGCATCCACAGCATCTGAATTCCTGATGAAAACACAGTCGCCTTCTTCTATTCCAGTGGAGCCAAGAACAAATCCCCTGGAAATTAAGAGTACACCATTATTTCTCCTGTTGTAATGTTTGAATCAGTAGAGGATTTTAACCCTTGAATACCATGACTCTAGCCATTAACCTTCTGACCTCCATAGGTCCTTCTTAATGTCAATAAAGTGGTCTAATCGTACACAAAATCTCAAGGTAAAAATGTGCCCCAGTATTGAATGGATTAATTAATGGCTGGATTTCCTAACCAAACTACTAAGGATTGATTAGAAGCACCTACAAAATACTAACCTATAGAAAGTCTTGTCTTCAAACCGTCGCTCTTTCCGGGAAGGTTGAATGGGCTTTCCACGCCAAGCAAACCTCGAGGCACTTCCTGCTCCTCTCACTTTCTGACGAATTCTTGCCGAGATTGTCATTGTGTGTGTTGGGTCAGCCACTCGCCAGCCACAACACTGCTTTGTATTTCCAAGATCTTGCTGTCTTATTCGTCGTTTGAGCGTTCTACATGGATGGCAGAATCTTCACTTATTCAACGATACCTCATCTTTTTAATATTATGCTGAATGAAGTGGGTATTAGCTTCTTATTTCACTCGGCAAGGAACTTCACGACTGATGCTTAAGCCCAATTTTGGCGGGAATCGTCGAGCTCACAGCTGATTATTGTCAACATCAGCCGTTTGGTAAATATGTAATGCATTTAGCGGAGTTAATAATTATCTTCTTTTGAGTGATTTCCTAGTGATATTCAGAACAGAGAATATTCCATAACTATTCTACGCTCCTTTGGATAATTTAAATATGTGGACACGATATATAGATATTCAAAAGGTCCATGTTAAAGTTACACGGTTTTTTTTTTTATAAACAGTGAAACAGTGCCTTTATGATTCCTATGAAAAGCAGTATTCAACTACTTTTTGGGTAATTTGTTCATTATTTAAGTGACTTTGAGCGACATTTTGCCATTAGTGAAGTCTGAAGTAGTAACAGACGTATTGGCAACTCTATCAAACCAAAACATTGCGGCTTGACGGGATTGTTACCTGGACCGGTGGACGGCTGTTGACTGGTGTTGTGTGCCACAGTGACACTTGGAGACATCACCACTTGGGTACAGGGCGTGACAGCAACTGGCCAATAAAACCAGCAGGTACCACAGATGCACTTGTAATGTAAGCCAAGCAGACGAGAGGCGCTGTTACCACCGTGGCTCACAATACAGCCCGATGCTGGCCCACACTGTGCCATCACGATCACGCTGCCTGCTGAGACCGTGACGTGAGTAATGGTTCCCACTGTGGTTCTGGTCACGCTCCCTGTGTGCTGTCACACGTCTGGTTCGCTCTGCCTCTCTGTTCTCGCCCCATCATTTCTCATATCAACACCAGTGGAAGTCTCTCTCTCTCTCTCTCTCTCTCTCTCTCTCTCTCTCTCTCTCTCTCTCTCTCTCTCTCAATTTTCTGCTAATATACTATATGCTAGTTGTATGTGCCATATATCAGTGATAGATAAATGGAAAGTGTTTTTATAATCATTTGCCTCCTTTTACATGATCCCTTTGTGGTCTTTTCTTTGAATTGTCCATGTCTTCATAGGACAAACAGCAAAGGAAGATTGAATCTTAGGTGGAGCAGAGCAGGACTATGTTCACACTGATTGCTCTCGCTCCAGTCAGAATATCTTTTGAATTAATCGAGAATGGGGTGAGATCACCAGTGTGAATGCACCTGTTGAAGTGTGTGTAACAATATTGGACTGGACTGTGAGTGAAGCAATAATAGGAATCAAGCCTAAGCATGCAATGTAAGAGGCAAGGGAGACTATACCTCATTGTAGAGGCAGAGTCATGTGCTGAGAGTTTTATATCTTCATTATGCAGATGTCCATTTCTCAAACACAAATGTATCTAACATTTTTTTTTTTTCAGCATTTCCTATAATGTTGCCAAGGCTGCTGTCCATCCATGCCTCCAGACAAATATTCCTGGGAGGGAAGGGTGTCGGGCAGCCTAGCACGAGGAAATGTTGCCACCTTCTGCCTAGTCCTTATGGTGTGACATTGCACAGGTTCAGCAGCACCGGGTAAGGTCCAATGAGTCATGGGAAGGAATTTCAGTATTTGTTCAGAATAATCATTAATTTACGTACTTCTATTTTCATGACATGTCTCACTGGCTAGAGCTTCCCATGCTGAGTAGTTGGACACATACATACACTGTGTAGTGTAGTGGTTAGCATACTCAGCTCACAACCAAGAGAGCCTGGGTTTGACTTTTGGGCATGGCAAATCAAATGGGCAAGCCTCTTAATGTGTAGCCCCTGTTCCCCTAGCAGTAAATAGGTACAGGATGTAACTTGAGGCATTGTGGCCTCACAGTCCCGGTGTGTGGAGTGTGGTGTGCTCTCAGTTCTAGCCAAAGATCGTTCAGTATGATCTCTGAGCTCTTTCCATAGGGGAAGGACTAGCTAGGTGACCATGGTGAAATACACACACACACACACACACACACATAGACTGATATTGTCTCAGTGCAGTTCCCCCAGATTTCATGTTGCCAATGCACAGTATGGGGGGGGGAGGTTCCACTCATACATTCTTTTAGATAGGGTGAAATTGAAAGCTTTTCATCTTATCAATTCCTCTCTTCTACTGACTTTCTTCTGTCTCTTTCTCATCACTACAATGTCACATCTCTTGTTATTTTCTACCATCATTTTCATGCCAACTGCTCTTCAGATCCTTTTGACTGTATGCCTCTCCTACTGTGACCTCACTGCTCCAGACTTTCTCACAACCATATTTTGTCCACCTCGCTGATGCAAGAGTTAACCAGTATTCCCAATCATTCATCCCCTTCTCTGGTAAGCTCTGAAATTCCGCTCACTTCATAAGTTACTAACTCAGTGCACAGTTTTAAACTAATTTTTTGTTTGTGTTTGAAAAAATGAAAATGTATCAAGCATTTGTCTCACCTTTCATATCCTCCAGCATTAAAGACCCCAGCCTAAGAAGGTTACATCTGTACAAGCGAGTGTTTGCAATTTCTCTCTTTGGGGGAACACTTTTTGCTGCCTGGTATCTTAAGAAGCAGAAAGGAGTGAAGCTCAAGACACTACTGGAGGACTTCACAAGGCTTCCAGTTGATGATTCACTCTTTGGCTCTCCAGTTTCATTATACAGGTAAAATATTGGATTTTTTTCTTTAAGTTCCATGTTTATATTTTGCTTTTTTCTGTGTATGAAAAAAAAATCTTTTGTTTAAGATATCTGTAGTACAAGTAAATATCACTTACTGTTATAGGGAAAGAGTGAATATTGTTGAATTTTTTGATGAAATAAAACCTGAATAAAAAAGTAAATGTAAGAGATGAACAATAAGATATCACGGCTGTATGAAAATGTAAATTGTGAGTGACAGAGGTAAAGAGTTGACAAATAATAGGTTACTGTTAGAGAGTTCTAGAGTTCAATAAGTTAAGGTAAGTTACTTTACCTTTCTTTCTTGCTGGAAGTTTGTCTACATTTAGCCTTTTCTTAAAAAGTATGACCATTATAATCCCTTAAACTACTTTCATATTTCTTTAGTTTTCTGCCTATGTTGAGTTTTTAATCTATCTTCAAGAGTAAGATTCTTAACCATCTATCATTTCATAACCTTATATCTGAATGCCAGTATGCTTTCTCTCAAGGCTGCTCTACTAATGGTCTTCTGGGTTTTTGTCATCCTCTCTGTGAAAATTAATGAAAACATGAAGATAAGGGAAGCTGGAACAAAAGCCAACTGGCCAATACAAGGCACTGTTTAGAGTATGGATAATGTAATGGTGATAAGGTATGTACTTTGAATCTAATATTAATGCTTTTATTCCTCATTTGAATTTTGTTGCAGGCACAAAGGATACATTTTTCCTGGTCAGCTGGTGATGTCAGGCGTGTTCAAAGAATTACCTGATTTCCAGTTCAAGCAAGAGGACGTTCTGGTCGCCAGTTATCCCAAAGCAGGTATCAATGGTCATATTTTATCAATTGTAAAACAGCTCCTGCAAATACACATACTTAAACCAGGAGCTTCCATAAATACACATACATAAGTATTGTATGAATGTTAGTCTCCTGCAGAGTATAGGATCAGTTTTCAGATCTATAAAGTAAGTTCTCTGCAGTGAAAATTTCTGCTTATGATGTTACTGCAGTAATGGGATTATAGTGGGCACTTCAGCCAATCAATTAGGTAATTTCACTTAGCAATATTGACCTTGTTCTTCTGTTCTGTTTAATTTACATCAGTAATGTAAATTAAAGTTAGCATGTAATACTTTATGATTTGGCACTAGTTTTCAGAATAATTTTGAAGTTGTTTTTTTTTTTTCAAAGGTCTATTGTGATATGGAAATAACACTAGTGGTGGTTAATGTGTGTTATGTAGGAAATGCATCTTTCAACACTATAAAAAGTATCTTCTATGAATACTAAAGATAGATATTGAAATGGGTCAAGGCAAGGCTATGCAATATGTGTTTCTGACTGCTAATAATTTATTAAATATTAAATAGTAGGTGACTAAAGACACCCACCATTTGTATGCAGAGAAATATCTATCTAGCAGTACATCATTTCATTAGTTAGTTTTAATATAGACTATTATTGTTCTCAGGCACAACATGGGTACAGGAAATTGTGTACATGCTAACACACGGCTGCCAGAAGACTAATGAAAGTTCAGAAATTTTGGAGACAAGATTTCCCTACCTTGAATATCCTTATCCAGGAATTAAATCTCTTGTTCTGAAAAAGGAAAAGAGATTTATCAAAACTCACTTGCCAATCAGTCTCTTACCCACCTCTTTTGAAAACAGCGGTGCCAAGGTACGGATTCACTGCCAAGATTACATCATGTGGCAGTCTTCAGGAAAAAGTAATAAATAACTGGTACTTTATCACTATAGCATCATCTTTCTGATGCTTGACAATTGTGAAATATATCTATCATACACATGCAGCGTACAGAAGAGAGTTATGGAGTATATGAAGTAGTGGCTTTTACTTATTCAATAGTAAAGTAATGTTGTGGAAATAGAATACTTTGTGAATTGCATTATGAAATTTTTATTATTTAAATTCCCTCTGCTATTTCTATTTCTCCTTTACTTTCAGTTAATTTACATTGCCAGGAATCCTCGAGACACAGCGATATCATACTTTTACTTCATGCAGCTTCTGACTCAGTGTGACTACCAGGGAACACTCTCCAGCTTCATTGACATGTTCCTTTCAGATAGAGGTATGTGCCTTAATAGAGAAGTCTTAGTATTTGTTGCTTCCTTATAGGTAGCGTGGTGCCTTCTTGTTTATATTCCTGTTTATATTCCACAGCAATGTACAGTCCATATTTTGGTCATATCCTGGGATATTGGGAAGCTCGACACAATCCCAACATTCTCTTTGTCACCTATGAGGAGCTTCATCAGAACCCACACAAGATTATTAGAAAAATAGCAGAGTTCCTCAGTGTAAGTATATCTGAAAGAAAACCAATCAGATATTTTGTAGAGAGTTGTAATAAATTATCAGAGTAGTGAAGAAAATACATTAGTGTATTTGTTTTGTAGGCGATGCATTTGCTTTTATTCTATTTTTTTCTTTTGGTCAGTTGTCCTCTTACATAAGAAAAAAGAATTTATTTTTAGTGTGTTCCAGATTGATGTGAGTGATGCCGAAGTGAACCATGTGGCAAAAAGCACATCCTTCATACACATGGCAGCAAATCCTAGTGTTAACTACGAGCACTGGAAAGATTTTGGATTTGCTTTCAAAGACAAGGGTACATTTCTTCGTAAAGGTATGAACGCTAATTGTATTTTGTGATTCTTAAAAAAGGAAAATCTTGCAATTGATGTAAGTTTTAGACATTTGTATGAAGGAGTGTCCACCTTATGTTTAGCAGTGAAGGGTACTAAAGGAGTGTCCACCTTATGTTGAGCAGTGAAGGGTACTAAAGGAGTGTCCATCATGTTTAGCAGTGAAGGGTACTAAAGGAGTGTCAATCTTACGTTTAGCAGTGAAGGGTACTAAAGGAGTGTCCATCATGTTTAGCAGTGAAGGGTACTAAAGGAGTGTCAATCTTACGTTTAGCAGTGAAGGGTACTAAAGGAGTGTCCATCATGATTAGCAGTGAAGGGTACTAAAGGAGTGTCAACCTTATGTTTAGCAATGTCCCTCTTTAGTGTGAAATATTTTTTGTAGTTTTGATATTTCATGAAAATTTTTTAAGATGCAGATTGTTTCCTTAGGTAAGATTGGAGATTGGCAGAGGCACCTGAGCAGCAGTCAAGTGGCAGCCTTTGAAGAGTGGGAAAACAAGCATTTGAAGGATTCAGACTTAAAATTTACATATGCAATTCCTGCTCAAAGTGATGCACAATGACTGCAGGTTAGTACAATGTCATGAAAAAAAGGTTGAATCTGTGTGATTGATTTATTTTTTCTTTAATAAGTTTCATAAAGAATTTGAGATGATATTCTTAGTTGATGTAAATTTAGTTTACCATCCCTTTTCATGCATTTCTTTTCAAAATGAACACATTCATACTTACTATACAGCAGTAAGTACTTCAGGAAATATTCACCACTGTGTGATGCTCTTTAAATTTTTTCAGTATTACTCTTTCAAAATCTCTTCATTGTCATCATTTTTCTCTAGAGGACAACCATGAACTATATATATATATATATATATATATATATATATATATATATATATATATATATATATATATATATATATATATATATATATATATATATATTATTTATTTATTTTTATTTTTTATTTTTTTTATTTATTTATTTTTTTTTTTTCTAACACTAAACAGATAGATCAATGTTGGTCCATTTACTACCAGCAGTGTACTGTGAAACACAGCCTAGCCTAATAGAATTTTGTGGTGATCTGACATGATCAAAGTTGAGTGTTGGTGTTAAATACTAAATGTTTCCTGGTACCTGGGCCCTGGTTTCTGAGCTGCTTCAGGGTGTGGGGAAAATAATGAGTCAATATATCAACTCGCAGGAACAATATGGTAAGGTTGGCACTGATAGTAACCCAATGAAAGTCAGTATTGCTTTATTATGTAATGGATTCTAGAAATTTTGGATTGCACCACATATAGGTATCTCAGAAGGAATGAACACAACACATCTTGAATTATTATTTGAGTGGACTTGCATCTATTACATAAGTTTTCAAATAGCAAGGAATATGAAATTTAGCACAGATGCAGCAGAAATCTCTTATCTATCTCATACACATCACAGTGCAGAGTTGACACACAGCATGAGGTTAACAGGTTGCTTCAATAGTGTCGCTCAGCATCTCTTTGTTGATAACAGTAATTATGTATCACACCCACTGGTCAAGCAAAGCATGGCTGGGAATGCCCTACTGCAACTACATTTTCAACTTGATTATGCATTGTACATACATACACAGGAACAAAACCATTTACTTAATTTTTAGTTTCTCTTATATTTTCATGGTAAGTTATTATTTTTGTAACTGTTCATGGAAGTTGTTTCCTTTGTAAAGAGTGGCTCCTGAGAGAAAGCAGAACACAGGAATCATAATTATCATATAACCATGTCATTGCAAGAAATCACATTGAATATGTATACTATATTTTTTTGTAAATGCTTTATAATCTAATGTACACATGTATTATATATTATTAAGTAACTTCTGGTCTTGTGATCATGTTACTAAAAGACAATACTTGCTTCCTTGTTTAGAAATCTGCTTCTCAGGTAACACACTTCCTACATACGTACATGCATAAGTGGTACAGTATCTCTATATATTTCCAGTTCAAAGGAAAGTGGACATGTGTAATTACTTAAACAGATAAACGCTGGAGTGATTGTACAGAGTAGGAGACAGGAAGATGACAAGGAGTCATGGGTGACACAAAGACCCAATTGAACACCTGGAGATACCATACCATACATGTTTTTAAGATGAAGTGACACCAAAACAAACAAACAATACAGAAAAGTACAAGTAGATGATACACCCATTCATAGGTACTGTTTTTGTTTGTACATCTAGAGGCAGTGAGGAAAGGCCTTGGGTGTGGTAAACAAAAATGAAGATTCAAGATTACTGGTTTTCATTGTCTGTAAGACAAACTACCTAGCAATTTAATTTTAGAAGAGAGCAAGGCATTGATAAGTTTGAGATACTTTTTTTACCATTCAACTCAGGTTTAATTACATAGACTTGTTAATTTACCTAAGTCTTGATATGAATTACCCCCTCTTGTGGCAGAAACTCAATAGAGTCACAGACATTGCCATGTACAACACCAGGATGAGTATTTTCACTTGTCTCATGAGTTGTGTGGCTGCCATCATATAGAGTATACAGAAGGGGAGAACACTAAGTACATTTCATGGAGAGGAGTATCATGTTGCTTGTCAAAGTGTTCACTTAGTCAAAAACTCTTCAATTCTGCCACAACCGATCCAAGTAAATATATTATTGAAATTTTTATTTAAAAATTATATTAGGATGAATATGTTATGTACTGATTACGTAGCTTATGTAATTCACATTTTAAAAGAAAAAACAACTTGAACATCACACCACTATGGTTCCCTGTGAAGTGATGAATCTTATTCCACATGCCAGTACACCTGTACAGGTCACCTGCCATCATTACCATTGCAATACTTCAAATAAAATTTTACCTGTGGCTTGGGCATGGATTCAAGGGATGTGTATATAATTAACTAGTCATATGATTCTCTGTTGTCATGATCAAGGAGTCCAATTATGCTCCTTGAAATGCAATTTTCTCAAGTTTATATTCTTAACTACTCACAGTAGTTGCTATTATGTATTATTGTGTATTATTAATATTATTATTATTATATTATTACTACTACTACTACTATTGTTATTGTCATTATAATTAAGACCATCATTATATCATTTTCTTATCATTATTGCTTTTAGAGCTACGAATGAGCTCTAGAAATGATGCAGATCACAAGTGGATATAATTATGTATATGTAATCTATAGTACAGATATATGTATACTGTATTAATTTGATGTCACTAAGTTATATGTTTACATATGCTTAGTTCCAAAACTCAAGATGCTTGCTTCAGCGAGGGAAGCTGTCACAATGCTTGCTTTGCCTTGTCATTTTAAAATCAAGCTCATGTATCTCCACAAGGAGCAGGAGTGCTTTGAGTGGTAATGCTATAGTTCCTCACCACTACACACTAATTCCGCTGATACTAATGCACAGCTGCTATTCTTTATTCTTTCCACCTTACTCACCCACTGCTTCATTGCTAAACTTTTGCTCTTTCTTTCCAAGGGTTTCTATTCAAGTTTGAGGACTATATTGAAATTGCAAGTGTGTGTGAACATGGTCACAGAAACAAGTGCAACACAGATCCCAATGACAATAGTGCATTGACACATGGCACACTGACTCAGAACAATTACCAATTGCTCTTGCTGTGCCGCCACGATCTCTATCTTCACTAATTGTAATTACTGATATTTTTCTGTCCCACAGGCATGATCATTACCAGTTTGTTTGCACTAGAAACAGTCCAGGAACTTTATGATCACATCTTGCAGAAAGGATAGACCTCATAGTCTTACACATCAAATTTCACTATTAAACATTCCGGCAATGGTGAAGACTCAATTTTGTTGCAAAATTAAAACTATCTAATAGCTATCTATATATGTAAGTAGGTAAGAGAGAGAGAGAGAGAGAGAGAGAGAGAGAGAGAGAGAGAGAGAGAGAGAGAGAGAGAGAGAGAGAGAGAGAGAGAGAGAGAGAGAGAGAGAGAGAGAGCACTAAATGCAAGAACAAAATGGCACTTACTGTCATGATTCACTTTGGGTAATTTTGAAATATTACTTGTGTGTTGCTCGTCATATTTAGTCAAGAATATAAAACAAGCACATCATTAAGGAGTACATACAGGCACTTTTGTATATAAAAATTAAAGGAGGGTTTGGAAAAAACGTTCTGAGATATGTAGCAAGGGACATGATGACAGTGCTAACACCATCAGCTATTCAGACTTGCATTTTACAGTAACTTTTGTGTGTGTGTGTGTGTGTGTGTGTGTGTGTGTGTGTGTGTGTGTGTGTGTGTGTGTGTGTGTGTAATAAGTAGAATTTAATGTGAGTAAATACTTTTGAGTACATGTTGAGGGATGTCCACACTGGCATCAGCAATGGTGAAAGATGTACACATAGTGTCACCATTAATAATGCCCCAAACAACAACATCAAGAATTTTCATTATGGACTTTCAGATGCCAGTCCTTACTTTAAAAATTATTTAATGGAGTCCTAAATCCTGTTTACATTATTGAGTAATTGGTTATATTTTATAATAGTACCAAAACTTCAGAAATTATACATGGGAAGTTCAATAGCATTTGAAATGTGGTGGTAATTGTAGAAGTACAAAACAGGTTAAATGAAGTACAGTATAGATCATTAGCTACAGTGGTGAGTTCCTACTTACCCTTCCACTTCACATAATTGTCTACCTATTGCATGAAAAGAAAGAGTTTATTGACAATGAAATATGGATACTGAGACATTGTGACTCTAATTGTCTTGTATTACATTTAGTAGAATTTGCACAAGACACCAAGAGGATTTTAAACATCAAAAAGAATAAGATTTTAAGACAAGCCAATTAGGATGAGTAGTGTTCACCTATGGTATATGACAGCTGTAGGAATATATTGAAAGAATAATGAGGAATGGATACTACGTACATACATAGCTCTGTCCTCTACACACATGCGCGCGTGCACACACACACATACACACACACACACACACACACAGTTAAGTACATAAGGTTGATAGGCAATGAGAGAAATTTAATTACAGTGAAATAAAACCTTATGAATTGAATCTAGTGGCCAAGGTGGTAATGAGTCTGTGTTTGCCTAACAAAGTGCAAAACACAATGCAATCTATTGGTGGAAGGATTTATGTATAATGTTCTCCATTTCAGGTCCTGCAGGTCATGCGGTGAACTGACGTCAAAATTATACTTATGTAAATAGCTGTTCAGTGAAGACAATGTATATTTACAATAAAAATATAAAACTTCTCATCTTTCAAATTTCAAGCTGTGGAATTAAGCAACATGCTGTATAAATTAATCAAAATCCCATCCCAAGGTAATATTACATTCAAATTATCCTTATAGTTAGCATATTATCACCAGAATTATTGTGCATTATTGTGGCAGGATATCTAGCAAGCCTCCATTCAAAACCTGAGTTAAAGAGAATCATAGCACACCATTTGCTGCCACCAAGAGGCAGTGAGAGCACCATCATACAAAATCTTAACCCTCTCACACATCAGTACGAATGCCCCATCTTCACTGCCACAAAAGAGTATCTCCCTTATGATACCAGCTAAGAAGCATCCATTCAAACAGGCCGTTTCCAAAATGAAAATGGCTACCTAATATTGAAAGTGACACATCTGCTACATAAAAATTCTAGCTTTCCTTAGTTTAAACATCAGTCAAAAGTGACAGATAGGATTCAAAGAAACATCCATCTCACAAGATGACAGCTGATGATGTGACAGCTGTGACTCAAGCAAGTCCTGATTAAAGGTCTTATGATGTGGCTATATAGGCAACAGCAGGTATTGAGTGACTGATTGAGTTGAGACACTCAATATCCACACCATCTCAAAAGCAAAGCCATAGCCACCCACCCACAACAAAGTCCGTTTTCAGTAAGATGGTGAGATTTCTCCACTGCCATTCCTCTGAGGTTCCATAAGAACCATGGACTTACATCACGTGGAAATATTCTGCAGACACACATCTGTGAGCTCCCACACATGATGCACATGAACACTGCAACTCAATGCCACCAGCGATGATGTATGAATTTTGACTTTCTCCAAATTTAACCAACAAAACAGGTTTGTTACAGAAAGCTTTAAAAATGCATATTATGAACAATGGGAATAAAAAGAACTTAAAACTCAATAGTTTTCCATAAATACAGTCAGATTATTATTTTGTGTATTACTTCAATATATATACACACTGTGGTGCATGAGAGGGCTAATACATAATTAGAATTTTTTTTTTCTTTTTTTTTTTTTTCAAGTATGAATCTATCACATTTATTCACACACACACACACACACCCCTTGAAATTTTTGGTAATTCATGCAGTAGTGTAAAAATAAATTTTATGACGGCTTAAAACATTTTTCAACATTGTTCTAATTATAAAACTATTTTAATAGTGTGATTAAAGAATAAAAATGACCAAATATGGGTGTACCAAACAATGTGGTAACCTGGGCCAAGATGCAAAACAGGCAGTGGCATGCCATCACTCAACCATGAAGCAATTACTAATGTTCCCCTTCTCACAATATACAAAATAATTGTGGCCTATAGTACTGTACATCGAGACATTACATTATTGTTAGTACTTTCTCCCAGCTTACTCAATAGAACTTCCAAGTCAATCTCACTTTCTATAAGCTAAGCACCTAAGTTACAACTCTGCAGTTATTTGTGTGCTTTCAATTTAATAAAATTAGTTCACTTTCTATATCTAGACGAAAAGAGATAAGAATTACAACTAACATTCTGATCTAAGGTTTCTTCACAAACACAAATCTTTTATTCTGTAGCTTCCACATATATCTTAATTCTCTTCACCAATTCACAAAATTTGTAGATAGAAATGCAAATTACTTCATCTCCGTTCACCTCTAATATGTTCAAAGTTCCTCATGCATACAACCTTCATATATGTATATGGGCATAATGAACATCCACACAGGTATCTCTCTCTCTCTCTCTCTCTCTCTCTCTCTCTCTCTCTCTCTCTCTCTCTCTCTCTCTCTCTCACATAACCCATTTCCCTGGTCCATGGTGGGACCATGCATGTGACTCTTTTTGTGACATATTATAGAGTAAATAACTAATATTCAAAGAACATCATAGATATGTCACTTATTGATAAAAGTAAAAAGATGTTTAAAATAACAAATAAAATAACAAGTAACTAAGAAGATTATCTCTTATGTTTAGTTAGAAATCTTTGCTGTTCTCTATTTTCTCAAGTCTCCAGAGCTGACACTAATTCCTTACATATTTCTTATAAATATGCACAAGCAAACACCTACATTTTCACTCTGAAATGGCAGTATTAACAATACACTGTTCCCTACCTTGGCATCACACACTACAGTACACTCCCAACATTCTTGGGCACCATCACTGCCCAAATGTGCATCAACAAATGGAAAATTAATGTTACCATTCTCAATCCTTTCGGTAAAAGTATACCTTAATGGAGCATTAATGGTTATAAAATTTAACAGTATAATTCATTGCATATTGTCCAGTCAAGACATTACCATCATGAGAATACTAGTTCCCTTCTATTGGCTTCTTCCCACACAATGCTGATCTTCATGATACCTGAGAATGACAAAGGTGAATTTCAACAACTAATGATAGTGACAAGAAGAACCATAGGAAGCTTCAATGAAATCTGTGACCATACTTATGCCACTCCCCTGAAACTTTAAGAGGTGCACTGATGCTGTATTACAGATAATATTTATCTTCATTTAGCAAAGTTATGGCCAAGACATGACATCTTGCTGATAATATAATGGCACTGTGCCAGCAGAACTCTTGTCCAGCAAAGATGTTCTCATGCCCTAAAGGCTGCAAGACCTAGTCACGTTCAACATTACCTATTTGTCTGTCTTCTTACGTCGTTTACTGAGGAGAGAATTATTGGCATGGTCTAGAGTTTTTATCTGCAATGTGTCGTAGTCAACTCGCATGGTGGCCAGGGAACGGGTCATCTCATCCTGAACCTCCTGCCATAAGTCTCCTTCCTCTCGCAGCACCTTGGAAGTGTACAGAGGGGTCTGAGGTACCTCTGTGTATTGCTGGGAAAAGAGGAAAGAAAAGCAATAATCATAATCATCATTAATGTTTCCATGAAGTGTGACCAAGCCATTAGAAGAGCACCATTTCACAATACACACAAAATATAGTGAATCAGACCAAGAAAAGCTAGAAGAGAAGGCTAATCTTAAACTGTGTACGTATGGAAGTTACACAAAAAAAAACTAATAATCAGTCAAATACTAAATATCCATTCAACAAATTACTATGAAAAATCTCTACCTGGAAAGTAAGAGATTTTACCAAATTTTGCATGGTTCTGAACCATCTGTGATCATCAATGTCTTCTGCAAACAATACAAATAACCTATAAAAAGTGAAATAAACACAGATACTCACAACAATCCACTTGTTCTTCATGATGTCAAAGATGGTGAAGCGCTCCTCAGGGTCAGTGCGCAGCATGCCCTTGATGAGATCCTTGGCTTCCTGGCTGACGCTGGCCCACTCTGGGTTGGGAAACGTGTACTGTCCCGTACGAATTCGCTTCTTCATGCCGGGAGATATTGCATGTCCATGATTACTGTAGAATGGAGGGAATCCACACAGCCTGAAAAACAAAACAGAATAATGGCTATTATCAGTAAACACAGAATAACAAATGGTCACACTTTAATCACTTACATTCAGAAATATATTACATCCCTTATCACACAATGTGCACAATTTTCTGGTTATATCTTTCAAGATTTGACTGAAAAATAATCATTGATAACATCAATATATTTTTGTTATTATGAATACTCACAAGATGTACATAATGACACCTAGAGACCAAATATCACAGCTCTTGTCATACTTTTCTGGGCCCAACACCTCAGGAGCTGTGGGAGACACTTTTTCAAATACTCTCACTAAAATAAGAACTTAGAGCACAATTTCATGAACACATACTTGAAACACCTTATGATTCAAATCAAATAACAATAAACTGTAATGTATGGCAACTTAACACCATTACTTGACCATGAACCACAGTTTTCTCTCCTTCACACAATGTTTTGATGAGCCTGTCACTCACCAACATAGTAGGGTGTGTAACAGGGAGTTTGCAGCGACTCCTTAGAAAATGTTTCCTTGGCAAATCCAAAGTCCGTCAGCTTTAATGTGGCATCATCATCTGCAAAGAGGGACTTAATGATTATAACAAGCAGACACAACTGAACAAGCCCACTAGAGGGCAAATTTTCATATGTAATGACAATAAACACTATAATGGTATCACAGAAACACTAAAATATATAAGATAATTTTTTTTTTTTACTCTGACTAGAGTTTGCTACCCAGCACCTCATCACTTCAATACAAGCTTACCATTTTAATATGACAAGAGCTGATTCTTCTCTCTTTGAAAAGAAACGACACTAAAGCAGACAGTGTATCATTAGAGTATTAGGCAGTAGATAATTGACATTTATCAGCAAAATTACCTGTGAATCATTATTTACAAGTTAGCTACTCTAGTACAGAAATATCATGTAAATCGCATTTTTAAAAAGTTAAGCAAGAAAAATTGCATCCTGAAAAATTACCAAAAACTAATAAACTTACATGGAGAGAATAGTGTCCTTAAAAAGATAATAACACAAATGAATGAATCAATAAATAAATTAATTAAAAAATAACATAAAAACAACTTACTCATAGTGGTGTAGAGCAAATTTTCTGGCTTGAGATCTCTGTGAGCGATGTTGAGTAAGTGGAGGTGCTGCACTGCCACACAGATCTCCCTCATGATGCATGCTGCCTCTCGCTCAGTGAAAGCACCATCAGCACGGTCCTGGATTCGCTGAAACAGTTCCCCACCTTCCATGCTGCATGTTTACCAACAACATGGGTATCAATATCATGGAAAAGATTACTTATCAGTAAATGTAAGAGTTGCACAATGGTTTTCAGAATAAACTAAAATAGTGATGCCTATACTGACAAGATATATACATACACTTCAAGAAGAGGTTCCATAATGAGGAATATTGTAATCTTTGTTTAATAGCAAACATCTTTGATTAGATAGACCAACACTAAATAACAAGTCTTGGCAAGAGCAACAGCATGAGAAGAGAGAAAATGTAAGTCATCATGAAAGAGGAAAACTACAAATCTAAATATCAACAACACTCGGCAATAGATAAATGAAATATAATCATGGGTGAAATAAGTTAATACAATATATGAAGCATTAAATAATCAACTTCTGGTTGTACATCCTAATGGACAGTCAAGGTGGTCAGGAAGGGAAGTGTCCTATCTAATCAGAGCTTGGCTACTCTGTTGACAAAGCTGTCCACCTTCACTACTGTCAATTAAACCTCATGAGCCACCACATGTTGACAAAGCATCAACATTTCCTTAGCTTGCATACAACTGAAAAAAAGTGACACTCACCATTCCATTACTACTAACAAACATTTCTGACTGTTGTAGACATTCTCATAAACATCAACTATTGCCACCACATGAGGACAGGTGGAGCCGCGGCAGTGGAGATCAACCTCTCTCCTCGATTTGTGGCTGTCTTTCAGCACCTGGAAATGGCACTCAGCATTCATCCATGTAGAAATGTGTTGGAAAGTGAAGGAAGGTGAAATCTAATCCAGAAGTTAGTTAACTAACAAAAGTATAGGTAGATGTAGGGTGGTACAAGTGAATGCAGGCTTGTTTGGGCCTTGACTCATTCAGACTGGATTCGTGGCTGATTTGGACCTTTCTTAACTGTTTCGCATAATGTGCAATCCTCTTCTATTTGGTTGTTTTCAAGTAAACATTGTGCTGAATTCTAAATGTGTTGTTCCGTGGAGCCTTCCTGCCAGCTGTATTTGAAAAAGACACACACGCTTGTAAGTATAGTCAAGCATTAACACTGACTAAATAAGTCAGCACTAAGGGCCTAATCAGTCACTAACTGGTCAAATGAGCCAAGGTTCAAATAAGCCAGCACTATACAAGTGAATGATCTGTGCATAGACACAATATTCTGTCATAACCACTGTGGCCTCAACATACATTTGCACAAAAATTTTGAGACAAATGGCAACCATATGTTAATAATGACTGGCTGGCACTGTGCACTCTCTTCTGTTTGTCCTTCTGACCTCATTGACATTTCATCCTGTAAACATTTGTATAGCAGGTGTAATACAGCTAACTGTCCTCACTTGACCCCTTCACTATCACAGTTGTCCTTCATCAGCACTGAGACAGACAAGTAGAGCAGTGGAAGGATGAATGTGGTCAACACAATCATATAAACACATGCTACTATATACAAACAGTATATATTTCAGGCATACATTTCAAAATCTTAAGTTTGGATCACCTTTTATTACCAAATCTAAACTAATCCAAAAAGCCTAAAAATGGCCCATTTTGTGAAGCCACACCAGCTCACCTTATACAGTAAAAGTCTGTTAATCCGAACATTGATCTTTTAAATTCCCCAATGATCCATTTTTTTTAAGGTGGAGTGAAAAAATAAATTCAAAATATATCCCTAATAAAATAACACAACAGTAATACAACCTAACAAAGCACCACAATGATTATTCAAATACCACAACACATTAAACTCCACCTCAACCTTCTACACAGATGTAAAGAAGTACAGTACTTAGTTACCTTCATTTCTTCAACGTAATTCCTGGCTACCAAATTAAGCCTAACCTGTATACTGTACCTCAGCATCCCAAAATAGCACAGGTGACTAATCCCTCAGTACACCAAACTCTATCACAACAAAGCAGCAGAGAGCACAGCAAGTACAGCATCACTAATGCCTTACAATTTCCGACAAAAGATTGCAATATAAAACTCACAATAATAGCACAGGTGACTAATTAAACCATTTTTCCTCAACTCTTTCAATACTGAGATGAATTTTTACCTTGATTTTTGGGAATGATTAAAGATTTTATTTACATCAGGAAGAATCTATGGAGGTCAAAATATTAATGGCAAGAGTCTTTACTATTCTAATCCCAACATTAATTTCTGAAGCTGTATAAAATCACCAAATAGTAACCAGAATGAATATGAAAACGCGTCCTGGTACTGAAGGGATTGAACAGTCGGGCAGTCAACACCAGCATTACCTTGAGGGCGTATTTCCTGCTGTCCTTCTTGTTAAAGCACTCCACCACCTTGCCGTTGATGCCAAGGCCGAGCACATTGCTGGAGATGGTGTAGTCCTCCACGATGGGATGCGTCTTGGTCTGCAGCACACACACTCCGGCTCTCGCCCTGTTGCCTCCCTCATCCACCTGGTCCACCATCATTGGTTCCTCCATCCTGGTGCTTTAGGGGGCGGTGGAGGGCAGCTTCAGGCGTCAAACATGTCCTGGGTGGAGGTGGACGAGGTGGCCGGTGGGAGGATCAACTCGAGTAAAAAAAAAAAGTGCCCAGGTGGGAGTATCGGGGTAAAATATTCTCCCCGAGGTGGTTCTGTACAAGGTGCCACGCTCCAGTTGGTGTGCGGAGGTGGATGAATGGTTCCCAGTGTGGCAGGGGGTGGTGAAGGCAGGGGATAAGTAGGCTGAGGCAGGTAAATAAACAGGTAAACCACAACAAACCCGCGCGGAGAACCGGAACCTCCACCCACCTCTTGTTTTCCAGGATGGATCGGTTCACTTCCTATCTATAAAGTGCCTCAGGGTTGTATCCTGTCTGTATAACAAGTCCAATATTCAGAACACGTCAGGCCTTTGTCTTGCCAAGTGCCGTTGGTAACTAAACATCGAATGACCTTCATATAATTTTTTTCCTGTTTAATATATAGACTACTATTTCAGAATTAAACAATATCAAGTTATAGTATTTAGGAGAGCAGTGTAATTTAGGTCGCCACCAATATCAAATATCACTCGCATAAATACAGGTTAAATAGAGTGAAGCCTTTTCCTGACTATTGGAGAGGGGGCGTTGCATAGGGAAATATTCATTGTCTAAAAATGATTTACTGAGTCACAAGAAATATTAGATTTAAACTATATTAGTAGAATAACCCTTAAAACAAATACCCCAATGCTAAAACCACAATAAAGGTGTGGAGGTAGTAACAGGTGTGCAGCAGGTGTAGAGTGAGACAACGCAACCAAACACACACTACCATTGAAGGGATAAAAACATCATATAAAATCAACTGAACAAAGAGAGAAAATAGAAAACAAATGTGATAGATAAGATAGTAAAACAGAAATACAAAGCCGTTGGAAAAGCATAATCGTTACTCACACTCCCTTCACTTACTTCTCGGTCCATTCATTCCCAAACACGGCAGTGGGAGTCACCGCTAATATTAATTAGACTTGGCACATACAGTGCTTAGTAAGGTAAGAGTGCATGTCAGATGTTTGAAATGTGCTGATATGTAATAAACCAATATTTATTACACGTGTTACGCTTAAAACAACACATATGTCACTGTCACAAAAAGACGTCATTCTTTTGCATTTCTTGGTTAGGTAAGCCGTGGCGCACAATATTTACTAACCGAGGCACATTTGTGATAAATGTTCCACTATATAGTCTACCTCAATCCCCGTACAACCTGCTGTAAGTCACGGTGGCATATTCATTGTACAGTCTTGTCAGTGTAACATATTGGAAGCTAAGCAGTATTAATTGTCTTTTTCATGCGTAAAATCAACAGCCACCCGTCTCGTAATGTAGTCATGTCTGTTTCTCGCCACTCGCAAAATGTTACAGTTTGCAAGAAGGGAGAAGAAGCATAAGAAGGTGTTGGGTCTCTTGAGAAACTATGTATCTCTTAATATTAAATTCTTTAGTACCATGACGCGTTTCCATATTCATTCTGCTTACTATTTGGTGATTTTATACAGCTTCAGAAACTCATCTGGGGGATTGAAATAGTGAAGACTGGCCATTAATCTTCTGTCCTCTATAGACCCTTCCTAATGTAAACAAAATGGTCTAATCGTACACAAATCTCAAGGTAAAAAATGCGTCCCAGTACTGAAGGGGTTAATCAAATCATTGAAGAGAAATATAAATCTGTAGAACAATCTTTTTATATTCTATATATTTGTTTATTTACTTATTTTATTTATTTATTTTTTTTTTTTTTATGTGTGTGTTTGTGATGGAAGTATGAACACTGTCCTTTTGACCCACTATGTTATGCTTCTAATCTCATCATTGTAACTCATATCGCCACTCAGATAGTACACACCACACACAAGTCCAAGGTGGTCCTACTCTGCTGCTTCACCACACCGACACACACACACACACACACACACACACACTCTCTCTCTCTCTCTCTCTCTCTCTCTCTACTATGCCAATTTCGAGAGAGAGAGAGAGACACACACACACACACACACACACACACACACACACACACACACACACACACACACACACACACACACACACACACACACACACAATCTCCACTATAAACAGTGTAAAGTATGACCTCCCAGTAACAAGTAAGTTATAATCTCTTGATAAGCATAATCTGGTTAGATAATACTGATAAAAGATGGGGTCACTTTTTGTACTGTGAAGGCTGCCTACTAGCAAACATGACAATGGCACTTATCACCCTAAGACTCCAGTATACTGTGTGTGTGTGGGAATAGACTGATGTAGCTGTGTTGTACTGTATCTATCGCTAGCTGAGGTGTATTTGACCTTTCTGTTGTGTGTTAGTGGCTAATTGGATAGTGAAATAGCGGCAGTGTTCATGAATCACTTACATATCATCATTAATCCCTTCAGTACTGGAATGCATTTTTATCATGAGTTTTGGATATGATTAGACAATTTCATTGACATTATTAAGGGTCTATGGAGGTCAGAAGATTAATGGTCAGTCTTCACTATTTCAATCCCCACATAAGTTTCTTAAGCTGTATAAAATCGCTTATATTAACCAGAGTGAAAATGGAGATGCATCATGGTATTAAAGGGATTAGCTAATTATCTTTTATGTGGCTGTCTGGAAGTGAGTGCTCATTTGGATAATTAAATAATAACATCCATATACTATCATTGATCTTATATTGTATGGCAGGGTGTAATAAAGCATGGTGTGGTATTAAAGGCTTATACTATGATGCCACACAAGCACTGGAACTCACGCCACCACCAACAGCTTGTCTACTTTGAGTACTGTTCATGTAGCAAGATTTATGAACAACGGTGGTCCAGTAATGTAGTGGTTAGTAACCTCAGCTCACAAATAAGAGATCTCTGTTTCAAAGTTCCAGTGAGGTAGAGACACTAGACTTGTGTTGCTGAATGTATGGAGTGCCTCCCTTGGACAATTTACACAAACACCAAGAAATTTACTCAAAAAGAGAATTAATTTGCCATATGATATTGTTTAGAGATAAGGTTTAGGACAAGATTAAAGTTCATACCCATTAAAGGCATTTTCCACTTGCATTTGCTATACACTGAGTGATTTGTAATACATTGGTGATGTGAAAAATAAACAAGTCTCAAGAGCTAAGAGCACCTTTTCTCCACAGAACTGGCAGAATGAGTGACACTGAAGAGCAGCGGGACAAAGTGACAGTGGTGGTGCTGGGAGACCTTGGTCACTCTCCACGGATGAATTACCACGCACTCTCTCTGTCCAAAGAGGGATATGAGGTGAACCTCATTGGGTTTGCTGGTTCAAAGCCACAGATTGAAGTATTAAATGATGAACATATTACTCTTACCTATATGAGACCTTTTCCAAATTCTGCACTGCCTAGATTTTTAGCCTTTGTTTTGAAAGTGTTATGGCAAGCAATCATACTATTCTTCACACTGGTGACGGCCCCAAGGAGTAAAAGTCTCCTGCTGCAGAACCCACCGGGGGTTCCAGCAATGCCTGTGTGTTGGTTTTATTGCCTTGTCAGCAGAACAAAATTCTTTGTGGACTGGCATAATTATGGGTATTCTATTCTAGCTCTTTCACTTAGGAAGAATCATCCTTTAGTATTTATTTACCGCATGACTGAAAAAATATTTGGAAAACTTGCTAGTGGAGGCCTTTGTGTGACCAAGGCAATGAAAATAGATCTTGCAGAAAACTGGGGCATCACAAAAGTGACAGTGCTGTACGACCGGCCGTCCGAGAGGTTTCATCCCATCACTAATGACGAGAAACACGATCTTCTCATGAAACTATCGTCAACATACCCGTGCTTCTCCAGCGACTCTCCAGACAAGACTGTCTTCACTGAGAGGTACGCCGACGGCAGAGTTGCCGAGTGTGAGGACCGGCCAGCACTGGTGGTGTCCTCCACCAGCTGGACAGAAGATGAAGACTTTTCTATTCTATTCTACGCGCTGCAAGACTATGAGCGTGTGCGGCAGGAGTTCCCCAGCCATTATCCTCCACTCATAGTTGCTGTCACTGGGAAAGGGCCCATGAAGTCTTACTACAGCTCTCTGATAGCAGAGCAGCAGTGGGCACACGTGGCTGTCATAACCCCATGGATGACGGCTGAGGACTACCCCAAACTCTTAGCCTCCGCTGACCTGGGTGTCTGTCTTCATTACTCATCCTCGGGTCTGGATCTGCCTATGAAGGTGGTGGACATGTTTGGAAGTGGCCTGCCTGTAGCAGCTATTAACTACCCTGCACTCCCTGAATTGGTGCATCACAATGAAAACGGACTAATATTCAAAACCAAACAAGAGCTTGCCAATCTCCTCCAAGACTGGTTCGAGGGTTTCCCAAGGAGACCGCAATAAAGGAGACTTACTATGACTTCTATAAGAATATAGACAAGTTCAGAGAGTTAAGTTGGCACTCCTGCTGGACCTGTAATGCCCTGCCACTGTTCAGCCACAAGGAAGCAATGACTCTGAAGGGCTAAGCAGAAGAATGGCTCCACATGAAATTGAGATTAATATGGAGAGAAAACCTTGATTAGGTCATTGTATTACTATCGCCACCTTTACTGTATTGGTTCTTCCAGCATAAACATCACATACAAAGTCAGCAAACCAATTTTCTAAGCAATGTAGTAGCTATGTGAAATTATTCAAAGGCAAATTTTGTGCTATTAATTATTTCACATATGAGAGAAAAAAGACAGGTTAGTTAATATATTTTTACACTTTTATAGTTTATCTAAAATCTTGCTAATGTCAGTCACTTATTTCATCATTGTTTTGCCATATTTATGATGAATAACACATCAATGAAGAAAAGGCTGAGAATACATTCCAGGCTAAACATTCTGCTATATATAGTCATGAACCTTAAAAATATAACCCTGTATTTACTTGGAGTCACCCTGGTGAACATGAATTAAAGTCGATATTCCTAACAGTGTTGTGTAAAGACATGGCATGGACAGCTTACCCTCAGTGCCTTCAATAGTTCATGCTGCTGAAGAGTATTTTCCTATGAATATTTGTTGTGCATGATGAAGTGTTGCTTGTATGCTATTTTTGTAGCAATGTAGATATGTTTGATATGTTGCATGTTCCTGTTAATATATATATATATATACATTATGCACCAACTTTTGTTTGTCCTTTGACACTAGTGGCACAACAGTCCAGGATGACCAGGACTCCCTCAGGCCCAGGCATCACACCTCCGCCTGATTGGAAAAAGAGACACTCGTTGCTGTGAGTGTTCTGCCTAGCCAATTCATCCACCTCCAGATCAGCATTGCAATGATTTCATGGTGCTCCTCAAGGGACATAACACCATAATGATACAAATTAATATGCTCACATATACTGTTTACTAATCTGGCTTTGCACACTAGCAGCCTCATAATCAGTAACATCATAAAGGCTGTGTAGTTTGTCAGTATGTTATTTAGCACAGCAGCTTGCACCATTACTTGCTGATTGCTTTACGTGACCTGGTGGAGCACACACACACACACACACACACACACACACACACACACACACACACACACACACACACACACGTAGGTACTTCAAAGTTCTTAGCAATGTATCTCTCCCCCCAAATAAGTGAATACTTAATAGGTAAATACATTAACACAACAAATAGAAAAGATTTATCACTAAGGTTTTATACAAATATCTATATTTTACTTTTATTGCTGCGATGGAACTGCTACAAAATCTAATACGTTTTCTAGTTCTTTTGTTGCTTTAACCCTAAATTATAAAACAGGCAAGCTACAACACGCTGCAGATCATTCTGTTCTCTAATATAGTACGTGTGATAAGTTTATCCCATGTCGTGTCTTTTATCTCGTGATGGAAAATTTGGCCTCACAGGATTCCTGCTTTTAAAGGACGTCAGTTTTATGTTGTAGGTGGAGTTCAAGGATTAGCGTGCCAGCCAGCCAGCAGTCGCCGCCACCGCCAGGAAGGACCAAGGCTCCTCCTCCTCCGCCACAGAATTCCGTGCGGCGTCTCTCAATTTTCCGATATCATTGACAACAATAGGCCACGTCTCAGACATCGCCCTAATCATATTAATCTTCATTCTGCCGCTGTTACGCACTCGGAATTTTATATTAATTTCGCAGCTTGACGCTTTGGAAAAATTCCGCTGCGTCGTGACTGTTTCAGACTGACAGGAAGGAGGGACCAGCGACCCCCTCACCCTTCCTCTCTCCACTCCCGCCCCCCTCGCTCACACCAAACTCATGGAGCCTTTATCATATATATATATATATATATATATATATATATATATATATATATATATATATATATATATATATATATATATATGTGTGTGTGTGTGTGTGTGTGTTTTACTGTTTTACTGTTTGTTGTGTGTGTGTGTGTGTGTGTGTGTGTGTGTGTGTGTGTGTGTGATTGTATCATCATAACGAGTAATTAATGCCAATGGATGCTTTCATATCAGTCACGTCCCAAAAATAATAATAGTAAATTAAACAGAAACAAATAAATAGAAGACAAGAAAAGATATTGGACAACCAGGTTTCGTTGGAAAGACATTTTACTCTAAACTTTTGGCACTGACATATACATCACAGCATTGTTCGGTCTCTGCTGGAAGGAAGAGAGGACGAGACTGGTTACAGCTAGGGAGCGCAAGAATAATTGGAGGTGAGGTGTGTGCCTGGCAAGTGGCGACTATACATACTACGTACAGCCTCTACAGGAGGCAAGTTCATCAGCCACGCCCTCACAGTCTCACAGAACAAGGTGCCAAGTCCTCACCACCAGACCACTTTGATATGACTTGAATAGTGCACTATTGACTTGTCTAGCTTTGTGTGATTATTGTGGAGTGGAATATACAGTGCGATGGAGGGCGAGGCAAGCAGCTTGTCAACCCAGGGACGCGCCCTGCGGCCTGTCCCTCGCACACAGCACAGATTGGCTGATACAACACGTGAGGCGCTTCGGGCAACGTGTTTCACTTGGTTATACACGTACGCGGAGCCTCCCCTTCAACGTGGGACCTCAGGCAAATACCGCCACTCTTACAATGCGAAATACTTTTTTGTAATGTTTTTTTTTTTTTTTCAACGTTATAGGATTACCACCACCACCGCCACCACTACCATCATGCACTCTTATTAGAGAAACACTTATTGTAACGTAATCTCCATCGAAGTAGTGCGTTTGTTATTTTTCAATACAAAGTAATGGAGGGTCCAGTAGTGAGAATGAAACAATTCCCACACAACCTTCCTCGTCTTGCAGCTACGATCATCCCTCTGCCAGTCACACATCAGCATGCGGGTGTGTGCTTGCTTTCTCCCGAGTTACCCTGCCAGTCAGTCTTGCTTTCCCCTTCAGTTACTCTGCCTTCCCTTGTCTTTGCTATCCTGCCTTCCACTGCTTTTGTTATCCTTTCCTCTTACTTCTATCTTCCTGCTTTCTCCTCTATCACCCTGTCCCTCTTCCTCCTTCCCCCTTGTCTCGACTATTCTGCTTTCCCCTACTTTACGTTATCCTTTCCTCTTGCTTCTGTCTTCCTGCTTTCCAATCCCTCTATCACCCTGTCCCTCCCCCTGCATTCGTTACCCTGCCATATGGAGCGTGAGGAATGGGACAAGCCAGCCACCCTACCCCTCCTTCCTCCACCCTCCCATCACACCCAAGTCATTTTCTCCCATTCTTCCCCATCCCCCGCCGGTCAGTCATGTGTTACTCATCATGTATCATTTATGTACGTACTTCTCCCATGTCATAAGGATTTGTTTCCATTATTACTATCCGTGTTTTCTCCCTCTTTAGATTTTTTATTTTCTTCTTTCTTGGCGAGTTGGTCTTGTTTATCTACTCATTGTTTTCTGTTTAAGGCATTTTTGTCTTTGGGTGACTAATCTATCCCGCGTTTTGTCTTTTTAGAGCTTCTAATTTGCAATCTTTCCTCTGAGTTATCATTGCTTTGTGATAATCCTGAGCAATTGATCTTTTCTCAGTGTTTTTACGTGTTCTGAAAAGCCACTAGTCGTCTTAAGAAAGTATAAAGCTAAAAAATCAAAGCCAGAATAAAGTTACGTGTTCTAAAAAAAAAAAGCTGAGATAAAGTTGAGGTTCTAAGCTACCACTAGACAAAACTCAGAATAGAATAGTCCTGAAGAAACCAGTAGTTATCTCGAGGCAGGATGAAATTCTAAGCTACATATCATTCGCCTTGGCCACAGCTAAGCCACCATTCGCTTTGACACCTTCAATACTTAGACACATTTATACGTAGACCAATTTATTGACATTAGGAAGGATTTATAGAGGTCAGAAGATTAATGGCCACAGACTTCACTATATTAATCCACCACATGAGTTTGTGAAGCCACATAAAATCGCCAAATAGTAAGCTGAATGAATATGAAAACGTGATGGCACTCAAATGGTTAAGCCAGAGTGAAGCAAGCCACTGTTCGCCCTAAGTCAGTGTAAGGTAATCCAGACAGCAACACTCTGCTATTAGTTTCCTTCATTCCCTGGCGTCTGTTTCCTCGAGTCTTGCATGAGTCACTGATCCTCACAAGTTATAACCCCCGTAATTAGTTTGCCGCGCACCACTGACTGCTGCTCATGCTGACGCGACAATACATTCTCTAATCTCTATCGGGACTGCCGCCATCACAGAAAACGGACGAGGCTCAAGCAGTGTCTTAAGTATTCCATCTCGTCTTATCGAGGGACTAGCGGTCATCATAATCATCATCATCAGCAGCAGCAGCACCAGTAGTAGTAGTAGTAGTAGTAGTAGTAGTAGTAGTAGTAGCAGCAGCAGCAGCAGCAGCAGTAATAGCAGCAGCAGCAGCAGCAGCAGCAGTAGTAGTAGTAGTAGTAGTAGTAGTAGTAGTAGATTATAGAACCTTTAAAAAACAGCAGCAGTTGGTAATAATGATCGCAGAAACAAAAGCAGTGCGTGGTGGTGGTAGTGCTAGTAGTGATGGTGGTGGTGGGTTTTGTCACTGGCATATCACTGAGGACGGCACATCACAGTGATCGCTGTGCCGCAGACACAACAGCCAGTCTGCCTGTCCGCCGCACCAAGGCTGCTGCAAGGACGCAGCGAGACAGTAGCAATAGCAACACCAGCAACTACAATAGTATAGTATAGTATAGTAGTAGTAGTAGTAGTAGTAGTAGTAGTAGTAGTAGTAGTAGTAGTAGTAGTAGTAATAATAATAATAATAATAATAATAATAATAATAATAATAATAATAATAATAACAAAATTAATAACGAGAGAGAGAGAGAGAGAGAGAGAGAGAGAGAGAGAGAGAGAGAGAGACGGGGGGTGGCAAAACAAAATGTAGCACAAGATTGACTGCTCTCACAGCACGCAAATCACCTCACTGTCACATCTCAGACATAAACATTACATCGCGCTACCATTCCCACACTTGGCGGCGCGGGGGGAAGCGGGGAGGAGGCGGACATGTAGGTTGGTCGTGTCTCCTACTGCAGCTGTCTCGCCAAACCAGCTCCCACACTTCAAGGTAATTCAGTAAGGGAAGAACAGTGGCGTTTCCCTTGTCTTAATACTCCACGTCCAATAAAAGAGCTCGGTCACAAAATTTGATGTTTTTTTTTTTTTTTTTAGAATGGGTGATAAAAGGAAACGAGAATTGTATTCCTATTTCTTCCATAAGGAGATAAAAATATATGTATGACCACTGTAATTTATGAATAAAAAATCCATTGTTGTAAATCATTAAACGCGTTACATCGGCTCCAACTTCATGGGAGTAAAATAACACTACTTTCAACTTCAATAATACTTAAACTTACATAAATAACTCGTAAATACACCCACGGCCATGTATCACGCTACAGCTATTTATATTTCAAGATCAGGAGGGAGGGAAAAAATAGAGGGTTGGTTCACCATTTCAAAGTTTCCTAATTTCAGGAAACTGGTCGTATATTAGCAGTAACTGACCCCGCCACACGCCGCCACACAGCCCCGCCACCTCGACCCTCGCTGCGGCTTCACCTGCTACGCCGCGACGGTGAAAACTGCACCAAAGTACCTTGAACCACATAAACCGAGGACCAGTGGGATGTTTGGGCAGATATAAGATGAATTTATAGCGATTTCCACGTGTTTTTGGTGAGGGTGGCGGGCGGGAGGACGGCGCGGGTAGCACGAGGCGGGGCGGCAGGGAATCGGATGCGTTGTGTAAATCAGCTTTACCGTGGATATCTGTGAGTAAAAAACAACGTGACCGCCCATTGGCAAGACTCAATGATGCATGGCGAGGGGGACCGACCTATCTTTCTCTCTCTTATTTGGTACATAAAAATGGCCACCGTATGAGCAAGAAGCGAAAATATAATGGAGGGGAAGAACCCGGGAAGGAGACATAAATACTGATAACTTATTCTGGTGTTGTGGAGGCGCGGGGCGGAGTGGGTCGGGGGCGGTGCAGGACAGGGCGGGGCGGGGCGGGGGCTGGACGGGCAGGGATGGTGGGGTGAGACGCGGGGAGGATCAGAGGTCAAGGGATGTGCTGGTCATTTTCTTTAGTTTTGCTCTTAATCCTCTCATATGGATGTGGTGGTGGTGGTGGTGGTGGTGGTGATGATGATGATGATGATGATGATGATGATGATGATGATATTACCACCACCACTAGTACAACCAGACTATAGAACCTTTAAAAACAGTTACAGGAAAAGCTCAAACCATTTATGAGTATACGAACGCCCCACTGCTCCCTTTCCCTCCCCTCTCTCTCTCTCTCTCTCTCTCTCTCTCTCTCTCTCTCTCTCTCTGTGTCGGTAATGGGATCGGAGCGTCAATCACCACACCATAGCTCGGCCCTCACGCCTTTAATTGCATAAGCGCATCAAAGAACACCGTACGGGGATTACTCGGCTCAAATTTAGGTCTTCAACAGCGCGGCGGGCAGAGATTTGCGCTGGAGTGCTGGTAAAGTGAAGGTCTCTCTTAGTGGTACTGAGAATGTGTATGGTGGCGAGGATAGAGGAGAGGAGAGAGAGAGAGAGAGAGAGAGAGAGAGAGAGAGAGAGAGAGAGAGAGAGAGAGAGAGAGAGAGAGAGAGAGAGAGAGAGAGAGAGAGAGAGAGAGAGAGAGAGAAAAGAAACCCAACCAAAAACCACTATAGTCCTGCTCGTCTAAGAATGTGGATTGGGTGCGGCCCCCATGGGAAATAGCGGGAGGACAGCGCTGCCATACCTTTAATCCCTCGTTGTCTACCCCCCTCTTTCCCTCTTCCTCCCTCTCTCTTACCCCTCCCTCTTCCTCCCCCTCTCTTTCTTCCTGGTCAAGGACACCGCAGCTGACCTCCCATCACCTGTATGGATGGCGGGCGTGATTGGTGTTGCTGCCGTGAAGATTTGAATGTAGTTTTTTTCTTACTTATGTCAGCTTATTTTAAAGTACTTTCCTTCACGATATAATCTAATTACAACTATGGAACTATTTACTCATCCCAAACCGCAAGGAAACCTCTTTATAAGTATATTATTTTTTTTTTAGCAACACTGTAAAATATGTATGCCACGTTTCTTGCCAGGCTTATGAATATATTATCAATAATAAGTTTACTGCTCTCTCATACGTTGTAATACTAAGGCTAAATGCGTATGTATATTTGCTGACCATATTTGCTAAAGTTTTACTACTATTAGAACTCTGCTGCATCACTGGCTATGAGACATGCTTCACCACTGTACAGCGGGAATTCCCCAACAAGCCGCACCCAATCCACATTGTTAGAGGAGCAGGACTATAGTACTTTTACCGACCCATGTTACTAAACCACGCTCTTCCTTTCTCCTCCCTATCGCACCGTATTCAGAAACGCTTCCCTTTCTCACTGCGACCATTTTCAAAGACCACATACTCGTACACCATTAGCCGAATTATAAAGAGTATATGTCCTGTTGTTAATGCAGAAAACTTGTTAACATGTCACTAGAATTATAGAAACATCCTTAAAAACCCGTATCACTTCATCTAGAGCCGTTTGAAAAAAGTAAAGGTGCGGCGGGGAAGTATTTCGGAATATGGGCCTTTAAACCAGTATATTCAGCGACTATGCTCTCTCGCCGCCACTACTTGTATTTTCAAACGCCCCACAGATGATCAGCCGTGTTCTCAAGCCTGTTTCTTCTATCAGTAACGTTGAAATCTTGTTACTCTGTCACTAAAACCGTGATAACACTCTAAAATAACGTGCACCTTCAAGTAGAGCCTCTACAATGTAAGGAGCGGAGTGCGTGAGAATATGATCCTTACTAACACGTTCAAACCAGCATCCTTTATATAGAAACCATGTATACCCTCACATTTTCACTCCTGTCCACTGTAACCCCCGTAACCACCTCCCCTCTAGCTCTCTCCTCGTCTAAGCCTTCCCGGAACGATACACAAAGAAACCGAACATTGATCACTGGCACCTTCCCGCAAGTCCAGGCCAGAAGAAGCTGAATCGGCGCTTTTTCAACTTGATTTGTAGGCCGAAGGTGATCGAAGCCCACATTTTGCTATGCACTTCGTTCACCGCGGGGAAACTTCTACCCAACGACGATTTTGTGAGCACCTCTGTGTCCCGTGAGGGGGATGGAGGGAAGAGGGAAGAGAGGGGCGAGGATGGGAGGGAGGGGTGAGGGAGAAAAGGAAGGAGAGTAATGAGATGAGGTGATGAAGAGGGTATGGGTGAAGTGTGTGTGTGTGTGTGTGTGTGTGTGTGTGTGTGTGTGTGTGTGTGTGTGTGTGTGTGTGTGTGTGTGTGTGTGTGTGTGTGTGTGTGTGTGTGTGTGTGTGTGTGTGTATGTAAATCATCTAAATATTTACTTTATGTATTTCGCAGCAGTAGTATTAGTAATAAACACACTCTGTATCTTCTATGACTTTCGAGAATATCAATGTTTAGAAAAAAAAAATACTCGCCTTCGTAAACTGATTTTCTCTTCCTTCTTCCTCCTTTTTACCTCTCTCTCTCTCTCTCTCTCTCTCTCTCTCTCTCTCTCTCTCTCTCTCTCTCTCTCTCTCTCTCTCTCCACCTGTTCTCTTTTTCTCTCCCTCCTCATTTAATGCTCGTTTTGTTCATTCCCCCTCTCATCTCGTTGTTCTTCTTGTCTT
Source organism: Portunus trituberculatus (assembly GCF_017591435.1). Lineage (NCBI taxonomy): Eukaryota > Metazoa > Arthropoda > Malacostraca > Decapoda > Portunidae > Portunus > Portunus trituberculatus. The sequence goes on from NC_059273.1 coordinate 6,924,749, forward strand.
ATTGAGGAATTGAGAAGAAAACTGTCTCGGATTACCTTTTTTTTCATATAGAAGCAGGAACGTTTCAACAAACAGCCGACTCACACCCAGAAGACACGAACAAGTGGACCAGCAAGTGAAGGAAGTGATGTAGAATTTACCGAACCAAAAAATTCAAGACATCGAGAAAGAATGAAGATAATTTGTTTATGAGTAACCACTACCACCATCACCACCACCACCACCACCACCACCACTACGACACACACACACACACACACACACACACACACACCGCCGGTAACACGATCTCATTCTATTTTCTGGCAGCGCAGATGAGGAATGTGATGAGTGGGAGGCAGCAGTGAGTAGCAACCACAACACACTGCCATTCATACATGCCCAGTGGCGGGGTGACCTGCGGACGCCCTCTCTCTCCCTGCATGACCTGCACCCTGCCACCACCACCACCACCACCATCACCATCACCATCACCATCACCATTACCACAGTCATAATCACTACAATTACTGGTACTGTTTTTACTAGTGCAATAACGACAACAACAACGACCATCTCTCCCTCTCCCTCCCTCTCTCTCTCTCTCTCTCTCTCTCTCTCTCTCTCTCTCTCTCTCTCTCTCTCTCTCTCATACTTCTTCCCGGGGTGCGGCTGTCACTTAACACGCGTCGCATCGGTAAACTGTCAATAACCCACCCGCCTCTACCTTCACGCACAAAAAAAGATTAAAAAAGACTCATCCTCGCATCTGGAATCATACAATAGACTACACCATCCTAATGCCAGGACACACGAAGGGATGGAGGCGAAAGGGATAATAATAATCTCCGTTTCTCGCGTGTGTGGAGGGCGGGAGGCGAGAGGTGCTGGTGGGGTGGGGTTAGTGAGGCAGTGAGTTGGGAAGGGGATCAGCAGACTCCCGCTCGAAAAGATACCTCTCCGTGTGAGCGAAGGGCGAGTTAGCAGCATTGTTTTTCTGTGGAGAGGAAGTAGTATCGCCAGTCAGCGGTTTCGGGCGTGTGGGAGACCGTTTGATAGCTTTGTTTACTGCCTGGCAAGAGATGGAACTGCTTAGGAATGCTTACGCTGCTTGCACCGCCCACGTTTGATTTACCGGCATCCACGAGCAGGCCAAGCCACTGCGGACGTTCGCGATAAGGAACCAGAGCAACAAACCAGCGTGTGGGGTTCACTATTCCCTCTCCTTTATATTCCAAGGTACTGCGCTGGAGGAACAGAGGAATAATCAGAAATAATCATATGTTTGGTCAACTTTACGGGTCTCGGCAACGCGGGAGCCTTGAAGGGCGAGGCGGTGCGTGGCTAGCGCTGAGCCAATGCCCGGCCAGCACTTCTTGCCTCGTAAAACCCGTCAGTGCATGGCTGGCCTCCCGTGCCGCTGTGCTACCTGTGGCTGTGTTAATTCATCTCCTCACTGGCCGGCTGATGTCACGCGCCCAATGCAAGGAGTGGGAAGGTGTGTGTGTGTGTGTGTGTGTGTGTGTGTGTGTGTGTGTGTGTGTGTGTGTGTGTGTGTGTGTGTGTGTGTGTGTGTGTGTGTGTGTGTGTGTGTGTGTGTGTGTGTGTGTGTGTGTGTGTGAGAGAGAGAGAGAGAGAGAGAGAGAGAGAGAGAGAGAGAGAGAGAGAGAGAGAGAGAGAGAGAGAGAGAGAGAGAAATAACCGAATCTACTAAACCAATTAAGTCACCATGAGACAATACTTACAACAAATGCCCAACAAATGCCGCATCTTTTCACAACTTAACACACATCAAGCATATTAACCCCTTCAGTACCATTCCACACATATACATTCTGCTTACTATTTGGTGATTTTATACAGCTTCAGAAACTTACGTGGGAATTAAAAATAGTGAAAAACTCTGGCCATTAATCTCCGTACACCCCACTCTAAAGCTAACAAAATCGTCCAATCACACCCAAAACTCATGGTAAAAATGCGTCCCAGTACTGAAGGGGTTAATAGTCTATCAGTGTTCAGTAAAGTCTAGTCTGCTTAAACACCCTTGACTCTCACGGGTTTATCTGATTCCACACAGCATCACAATCTAGACCGGCGCGTCCCCACCAACACCGCACCTCGATCACTGGGTCAACAAACTAAGGAGAGAGAAACACGCAGACACAACAATAATATCAATCATGCACGGCACTTCACCTCACTGGACGGAAATCGGTCAGAGAGCATCGTCTGATAAATGACTGTAAGTAAACAAAGAACAGACCACAATGCCATTTGATATCTAAGCTACACTGCACAGAATCAGCCTTTTCTTATTAATTTTTTCTCACGCAAATCAGAAACAGTATGCTGAGTCTAACGGAGCATTATATAAGAGCAGGAGGTGATTGGAATGGGTTCAGTAATCTTGCTGGTGTTGAGTCAATAGGAAGGGTTTGAAATAAGTCATTCATGGATGTTAGTGGAGACGATAGGTGAGGCTTACAGGTGACGGACGCTGAGGACCAAGAGAAACACAGCTAGGAATACAAGAACTGAAAATATTGAAACAGGTGAAGCATGGGAATACATGTAGCACTGAGGATGAGAAAGATAAAGGACTAAAAAATGATGCAGTGTGTATTGATAAGAAAGAAGACTGCAGTGAATGTGAGAAAAGAGCTTTGAGATGCAGCTAAGGCAGGAACATTAGTACAAAGAATGATGAAGATAACAAACTGAATGATGCAGAACAGCGTAAGGCGTAGAAAAGCCGAGGCTACAATACAAGTGAGCCATTAAAACAGGTACTACTGGAGTATGAGGAGCTGAAAAGACCTCTTACTTTAGTGAAAAGGATGAAGACCATAAGGAGTAGGAAAACCGAAAGAAGGAGAGTTATGTACTGGAAAATAAGAAAAACGCAGGGATTATGAAAAGAACGAGAAAAATACAGGTACAGAGGGAGAAGGTCGGGGAAGATAGAGCTTAGGAGCCGGGCGCGTTCCGTACTGAAAAGGATGTATGTAGTTTATCTGTATTGGTGAGGGGTCGCTGCCACCAGACAGACAGCCAGAGACGTACACCAGTTTATTGAAGATGACCCAGACAGGAGGCAAGACGCTGATAGGAGAAGCAGCAGCAGCGGCAGTGTATATCTAGACCTCGAGTGCTTTAATCTTAATCTCTTCAGCAGCAGGACGTGTTTTCATATTCATTCTGCGATTTTTATGCAGCTTCAGAAACATATGTTGGGATTAGAATATTAACTACCTCTGTAATACAGGAACACATTTTTAACCTGAGGTTTGTGTTAGATTAGACCATTTTATTGACATTGGGAAGGGTCTACGGAGGTCAGTAGATTAATGGCCAGAATTTTCACTATTTCAATCGCCTCATAAGTTTCTGAAGTGGTATAAAAATCACCAAATAGTAAGCGAAATGAATATAGAAACGTGTCATGGTACTCAAGGGGTTAAAGACTGTGGCCATTATTCTTTTAGACCCTAAAGCAAATGAAATCGTCTAATTATACTCCCAAAAAACAAGGTAAAAAATGCGTCTCAGAACTGAAGGGCTAATCACCTAATTCGGATCGCATGCAGTCAGTTTTGCTACTGTAGGGGCGGCGAAGTGAGGTTATGTTACTTTAAGTGTTGAATTACGTTATGAAGTTAATCCTTTCAGCATTGGAACGCATTTTTACCATGAGTTTTGGGTATGCTTAAATGACTTTATTGACATTAGGAAGGATCTTTAGAGGTCAGGAGATTAATGCACAGGGTCTTCACTATTCTAATCCTCCACATAAGATTCTGAAGCTGCATAAAATCACCAAATAGTGACCAACACAAAAATGAAAACGTGTCATGGTACTGAAGGGTTAGTGGAATCTAATCTCATTTAACTACTTTTGCGGTGATAAAGTAATGCTAAGTTAGGAAGATGGGATAGTGGAATTAACCTAACCTAACCTAGTTTCTTTGTTTATGTAAGAGGGGAAAGCTGGCCAAGGGAAACAAAAATGGAAAAAAAAGGCTCATTTACTCGACAGTCCCCTTGCAGGTCAGAGAGAGTGGTGAACCTGTTATGTTAGGACAGTTTAGATTAAGTTAAGTTAGGAAGTTAGTAGATGTAGAGTAGAATTTGGCCCAACTTAACAATAACCAAACTAATTTTTAAAGTTAGATTAGACACCATCCTCAAATAAAATAGTAAGGATAGATCAGATTAAATTAGGTTAAATTTAAGTAACCTAAACCAGCAACTTCAGAAATAGCTAGGGTGCATACATCGCTATCTCTTTATCTCCGAGCAGGGGAGCTGAAGGGGACGTGGCGAGGAACTGAGAGAAAAAAAAAAGGATAAAAATAATAACAGCACGATCCTATAATGAAACACCAGGAAAAAATAATGAAGAGTGATAATGATATAACAACACCATTCTCACCAGTCACCTCATTGCCCGGGTCACTGCAGCAGCCCTTCACCATGCACGGGTCACCAGGCAGGACACAGTGAGGGGAAAGGTTACTTGTATGGATGACCTGACCTAGTATTCTCTCTCTCTCTCTCTCTCTCTCTCTCTCTCTCTCTCTCTCTCTCTCTCTCTCTCTCTCTCTCTCAAGGTAACATAGATGATTAGCCGAGTTCCCAAGACTGTTTCTGCCTTTAAAACCGTAAAAAATCCTAATCTGTCGCTAGAACGGTTGAAACACATCAAGGAACCCGTACAGCTTCAAGTAATGCCTTCTGTAAGTAGTCGAGGTGAAGGCAAAAGTGACTCATAACGTTTTCTTGGACCTTGGACCTTAGAAATAATAATGGTGAAGAGGCAGATGAGCTTTGTAGTGGAGTAAATGCTGTGTGTGTAGAAATAATAATGGTGATGAGGCAGATGCGCTTTTGAACCCATTCAGCACTGGAACGCATTTTTACCACGAGTTTGGGTATGATTAGACGATTTTATTGACATTTGGAAGGGTCTATGGAGGTCAGAAGATTAATAGCCAAAGTGTTCACTATTTTAATCCCCACATAAGTTTCTGAAAATCACCAAATAGCAAGCAGAATGAATATGAAGACGTGTCATGGTACGGAAGGGATTAATGGAGTAAATGTTGTGTTTTTGGAGATCGTGGGGGGAGGATGAGATTATTTGGGCACAGGTCGGGCGAGGCAGCCAGCCAGCGTGACGTACCACCTATACTGCTCCGTCCACCCCGCACACCTGCAGCTCACCTGGTTATCACTGCTTGTCTCGTCTAGTCGCACCATTTTTTCTGTCTAGAGGGACATGAGATGTGCATGGCGGTGTTACAGGGGACGTCTCAAGGTCCGCACTATCACTCCCAAATAATCAATCTCTGCGCTCCGGTCTGCGTTCAATGGAGATTTGGGACTTTGAACGCTTCAGTACCATGACACGTTTCCATATTCATTCTGCTTACTATTTGGTGATTCTATACAGCTTCAAAAACTTATGTGGGTATTGAAATAGTGAAGACTCTGGTCATTAATCTTCTGACTTCCATAAACCCTTCCTAATTCAAATAAAATTGTCTAATCATACCCAAAACTCATGATAAAAATGCGTCCCAATACTGAAGGGGTTAAATGCTTATTAACGTGATGCACACACTTGAGACTCTTAATGTGTTTTCTGTTTGCTTAGGGTAACACGGAGAGGAAAGTACAGCATCAATAGTCGAGTAATAAAGAGTAATAAAATGTAGCATATAAGGCATAATATAATGTTTCAAATGTTTCAAAGTAATTTTTCAGCGTGTTTAGAGTTTTTTGCTTCGATGTTAAGTCCTTTGATCTGCAGTGAGTCTTATTACGAAACTTGCTGATAGAATTCTTGCTGATCGCAACGTAAAAGTAAAATAATCAAACACTGCGGAATTTCGTCTTAACCTTCAAGAACATGCAACATGGAAGTTATTACAATTTTCAAGGGTTTTTATAGATTATTTTAATGATCGTTAAACATGAATTCTACGCCATTGACTAATTGACTGTTTAATCACCTATGTAACTTTCAAGAAGATACTAATTATGACGAGACGAGGCGTTTAAAACCAATGGGGCAAGAAAGTTTGAAGTAACCTGTTTAAATTGGTGGGATGAGATCTGCGTGACACACAAAGTTGACGAGGGCAGTGTAACGCCGAGTGTACAAGACTTAAGTGGCAGGGAAGTGTGTTAAGCGATCAGGGTCTTTATTCACAAAATATCAACTTCCTTTTCTTTCTTCTTTATTATTCAGCCCGAGCCTGCAGTGATTTCCATCACTGACACAAAGTGTTCTGATAAGCGTGACGGCGACACGCGCAGGGATAAGAATACAAAAGTTGAAAATTTATATTCGTTATTTGAAAACCTCGTGAACGAGAGGAATATTTTTGGCACGAAATACGAGTGGTACCCTTTTTCCCTTGACGTTTCCTCCTCAGTGCACTAGTGTGTGTGTGTGTGTGTGTGTGTGTGTGTGTGTGTGTGTGTGTGTGTGTGTGTGTGTGTGTGTGTGTGTGTGTGTGTGTGTGAGAGAAGCTCTGCCTCGCCGCCCCGGACGGACGCACCATTCTGCCCCGCTGCCCCGCACCGCTACCATGAATTTTTAATTTCCTGAGAAAACAAGACTCGTCTGGGGCGACGCTCCGCGGGGCCGCGTTACCCTCGCGGCCTTTCCTTTACTGGTGAGCGGGGAGGCGAGGCCTTTGTGTGCGGGAGAGGCGGCTTTTGTGTGCAGGGCGGAGGTATAGAAATGAAGTTTTACATGAAGCATGCGAGGCTTTATGCGTCGCGCAGAGGACCGATGCAACTATGGACAGATATTTTCAGTCACTTTTCAAAATAATTCAAATAATTCTGCGAGATGAGTGTGACTCATATCCACAGACAGTGTTGAATGGAGGGGAGTGGGTGACTTCTCTGTGGCATGTGTACAGCCGCTGGTGAAGACTGCTTGCCGGCAGGGCAGGCTGAGGGGAGAGCAGCAGGGTGAGGGGAGAGGAGCGGGATGAGGGGAGACGGAGAGGAGAGGAGGGCGGCGAGCTGGCCTCTGGCGACACGGTGGCGGGCGAGGGCGGCCAGTGTACAGTAAGTCATGGCTGACCCGAAATGGAAGGCGTTCAAGGAAACAAATCAGTATTTACTCCTACACATGACCAGGGGCGTGACCGTGACCTCGGGGGCGGCGCGCCTGTCAGTTCCTCGATGTTGTGGCGCCTCAAACACCCTGCACCCTTCACCTTTCACCCTCCCTGTCGATCACTTTTATGTCCCTTCCCTTCCTGGTCCTGTACTCGCTCACATCACTCCCTCCTTGCAATCCTCGGCCATGTATAACCTGTCCTGAGTGTCTTATTGGTGGTCTGAACCGTATGCCGTATGTACAGTACTTAACCACTTCAGTGCTATGACGCGTTTTCATATTCATTCTGCTTACTATTCAGTGATTTCATACAGCTTCAGAAACTCATGCGGGGATTAAAATAAAGAAGACTCTGGCCATTAATCTTCTGACCTTCAAAGATCCTTCGTAATCTAAATAAAATCATCTAATTATACCAAAACTCATGGCAAAAATGCGTCCCGATACTAAAGGGGTTAGGAGCCTCAATGCAGCGGCAACAGAACCAAACAGAAGAAGGCGACAGTTTCTAATCCATAACATTTCTATCAGCAAAAAAGGAGTATTCTTGTATCACTCGAAGATGGACACAACTGATAGAAAACCTTGCCTTCAAAGAGCAACCTTCGCTTCAAAGACCACGACATCACAAACTCGGAAACATTCACCTCAAAATGACAGTAAGCAATAAGAGAACGTGACTCCAAACTTGAACAACCAAATGTGAGCAAATATTAACAGAACGTAACTCAATCTTTCCATAACAGAGTGACGATAGATAACAAGAACCTGAGGCAACAACAACCATAACAATAAACAATAACAAAACGCATTACTAAAACGAAATATAAATTAATAAACGAAACAACACTAAAACTAAACACTAATAACAAAAGTAGCAGTTATCGAAGGAGCATAAACGATCCCACTACCCATAACCCTTCACTACACGCACGTATTCAGAAACGCCTTCCCCTCTCACCACGACAATATTCCAAGGCCACAAAGACAACAAGACAGTTTCTCCTTTTGATAAACTAAAAATCTTGCCAATATATCACCTTAAAAATGTTCTTAACCTCTTCAGTGCTGACACGTTTTGATATTCATTCTGCTTAGTATTTAATGATTTTATATAGCTTCAGAAACTTATGGGGGGATTAAAATAGTGAAGACTCTGGCCATAAATCTTTTGACCTCCATAGACCCTTCCTAATGTAAATAAAATCGTCTAATCACAGCCAAACTCAAGGTAAAAATGCGTTCCAGTACTGAAGAGGTTAAAAACACGAGCATCTTCAACTGGAGTCTTTGGAAAGCAGAGATGGCGAGAGAGCAAAGCGCTTCAGAATACCGGGTGGGGCACAACATCACGCAGCGTCGCTTCTCAAACACTCAGGAATAGCAGCGAGACAAGGCGGGAAGATCAGAGGCAGGGACGGTATCAAAGGTTAAGGAAGGTGACAAATGCACACAGTTAACCTTGAATTGGAGACTTGAGTGGCCCTGAGCACCTGTGGAGGCAGACAGACACTTGTGCAATCAGCCAGACAGACTCAAAGGTTACCGTGGTTGTGTCTCCGGTTCTTCTTGCCTTCTAGAACCTACACCTCTCGCCCTCCCACCCAGACACTGACGGCGTTGATTGCACAGTGTTCTTTTCATGAACGTAGAAGACCCAAAGGAAAAAAATCTGAAAAAAATGTCCCGCTACTTCTCATTAAGGAAAGGGGAAGTAAAAATATTAGGAGAAATAAATGGTTCGCTATTTCTTTCTCCCATTAACCCGTTCAATATTCGGACACATTCTCACCTTGAGAGTGGTGTACGATTAGACCATTTCATTGACATTACGAAGGGTCTATGGAGGTCAGAAGATTAATGGCCACAGTCTTCACTATCTCAGTTCCTCACATGAGTTAATGAAGCTGTATAAAATCACCAAATAATAAACAGAATATGGAAACGCGTCATGGTACTGAAGGAATTAAAATAAAGCGAAAGAATACAAAAGAGGAGCAAATTCAATGACTAACCTTTGCTTCCTCACTTCGATACGTAAGAACAATTTAATTACACTACGCATTATTTCTATTACTATTTTTTTCTTTCAGGTGTAAACAAAAACGAGTTCGAAATTATAACGACTGAAAAAAAAACCCACTCTTCTTTGTAACGTTCAGCACAAAACCCAACACGTGACACACACTAATACACGTGGATGCAACACTGGCCTGTGCTGATCCGTCCAAACATTGCAACATACACAACATGAACCACCACCACCACCACCACCGCCACCGCCAAGCTCTCTCAAAGCACACCAGTCACGTTGTCTCCAAGAACGTGATGGTCTGTAAGTGTACATGTTTCGTCATCACAGATTCTAGTTGAAGTTTGTGAAGTTTTAAAGTCTAGATGAAGTTACTGAAGTTTTTAAAGAGTGATTTTCGCAGGTTCTACAAGTGACTGAAGTTTTCAAGGGTCTAGATGAAGTTACTGAAGTTTTTAAAGGGTGGTTTTCGCAGGTTATACAAGTTACTGAGGATTTCAAGAATCCAGGTGGAGTTATTGAAGTTTTTAATGGGTGATTATCGCAGATCCTACAATTTACTGAGGTTTTCAAGGGTTTAGATAAATTATTGAAGTATTAAAGAGTGGCTTTCGCTGGTTATAGATGAAGTTACTGAGGTTTTAAAGAGTCTACATGAAGTTACTGAAGTTTTTAAAGGATGGTTTTCTCAGGTTCTACAAGTTACTAAGGTTTTCAAGGATCTCGATCAGTGGCTCACAACCTTTTCCTGAGCGAGTACCACTTAGAGATACAGAAAACCTCTTCCAGCAAATATCAATTAATTCACAAGTAGGACACACAAATGAACTAAGAGCAAGGGACATAACTCAATTCAATGTGAGGGATGCATTTGTTTCTTCTCCACCAGCTGATCGATGCCAGATTATCTTGTGTAAAGTAATGATCATTTTTCTGATTTTACGGTTCTAGAGGCTGACAAGATTTCTCTCTTAATAAATGGAGAAACACTCTTGAAAACCCGACTAATCATCTCTGTGGCCTTGGAAAATAATCGTGGCGAGAGAGCAAAGCGTTTCTGAATACGGACCCAGGCCTGTTGTGAGCGTCCCTGAGCAGCAGTCCAAACAATAACACTTATACCCATAAATAGAGTCAAGGCTCGTTCCATGCTGACCACGTCCGGTGAGAGACGGTTTGTGGTGTCACTCTTACCCAACACTGCTACTCCAATACACACCATGAACAAAGCGTTTATTTTTAGGTCATTTTAACCTCTTCAGTACCATGAGGCGCTTTCATATTCATTCTAATTACTATTTGGTGATTTTATACAGCTTTAGAAACTACTGTGGGGGATAAAAATGGTGAAGACTCTGGTCATTTATCTTTTGAACTCCATAGATCCTTCCTAATGTCAATAAAATCGTCTAAGCATACTCAAACTCGGTAAAAATGTATCCCAGTACTGAAGAAGTTACCATGTATCCCAGAACTGAAGAAGTTAATGTGATCTTTCTTTGTCATCAGTCAGAAGTGTAAGGAACTGTATGGACACAAAATAAGACAAGGTTAATTAAGTTTTTTTCTAGGATACAGGTATATATCTCTTACTGTATTTATTCATTTCATTTTATTTACCGATTTCCTAACACGATAAGGTGAGACAGAGCAAACATGACATTCTTTTTCGCCAGTTATCAGTCTTGCTTACTTAATCTGGCGATCTGATGGGAAAAAGTTTATTCAGCGACTTCATGAGATCACTTTAAGAGGATGTAGAGCACACCTGGCCGTGACTGCGCTCCTTACAGACTGAACAGGTAAATCAGTACAAGGAAACAAACTAATGAATATGTAATGAAATGAATAATTAACTCTTTCATTACTGCGACGCATTTCGAAAGTTTTGGAAATGATTAGATGATTTTATTTACATTAGGAAAGGTCTATTGAGATCAGAAGATTAATGGCCAGAGTCTTCACTATTTTATTCCTCACATAAGTTTTTGAAGCTGTATAAAATCGCCAAATATTAAGCAGAATGAATATGAAAAGGAGGGTTAATAATACACACACACACACACACACACACACACACACACACACACACACGCAATAAACCAGTAGATATTTGTTTATTCAAGAAGCATACTACCTTCGAGTGTGCGTGAGTGTGCGTGTACGTGTGCGTGTGCGTGCGTGTGTCTGTGTGGATTAATTTTACCTGACGCGAAAGGAACTGGGTGGACACAGACAAGGTGACGCCATCAGGACATAGCTCATTGATAACCAGCTTTTCCAACTCTCAACCGCTTCACTCCTTCACCTCTTCACAGCGTCACCTCTTCAGTCAGTCCTCTATCGTTTTTCTTATATTTTGATTTGATCACTATTCATGTCTTTCTCATAAATCTCTTCTCTTCAGTACCATGGCGCTCTCTCATATTCATTCTAGTTACTATTTGGCGATTTTATACAGCTTCAGAAACTCGCGTGTGGATTAAAATAGTAAAGACTCTAGCCATTAGTCTTTTGACCTCCATAGACCATTCCTAATGTTAATAAAATAGTCTAATCATATCCAAAAATCAAAGTAATAGTGCATCTCAGTACTAAAGGGGTTAGTTAATCTCTTCTCTTCAGTACCATGACGTGTTTTCATATTCATTCTGGTTACTGTTTGGCGATTTTATACAGCTTCAGAAACTCATGTGGAGATCAGAATAGAAAAGACTCTGGCCATTAATCACTTGACATTCATAGACCCTTCGTAATGCAAATAAAATCGTCTAATCATACACGAAATTCAAGATAAAAATGCGTCTCAGTACTGAAGGGCTTAAGGACACAGCATAAACACAGCGATAGGGACGCAAACTCAGAAACTCCATACTACCTTAGAAGCAAACAGAGCCACCACTTCCAGCCCTAACCATTACCATCACCGCAGACCCAGGGAGCTGTCAGGCATAACTCACCGTTCACTCACTGCTCTCCACTCCGCCATGCCTCAGGACGTCCCAAGTCTCGCTCCCTTCACTCAACTTGTTTCTGATCATTAAAAAAAAGGAACATTCTCAGCCAGTCACGTCCCAACCTCCACACCGCCTCTCCCCCTCTCTCTCCCCGCTGCCCTGACCCGTGAAATACGTGCCCTGGACCGGGACTGCGTTTGCCTGTGCACGCCCACTGGCCAAACACACACACACACACACACACACACACACACACACACACACACACACACACACACACACACACACACACACACACATAGTAGATTACCTATATAAAAAGTGTCCTATTTTTCAGCAAGATATCTATTTCTAACATACGTGTGACTTTAATCTTATGAAATTAATCGAGAGAGAGAGAGAGAGAGAGAGAGAGAGAGAGAGAGAGAGAGAGAGAGAGAGAGAGAGAGAGAGAGAGAGAGAGAGAGAGAGAGAGAGAGAGAGAGAGAGAGAGAGAGAGAGACAGAGAGAGAGAGAGAGAGAGAGAGAGAGAGACAGAGAGAGAGAGACAGAGAGAGACAGAGAGACTGAGAGAGACAGGCAACGAGAGAAAAAGACACAGAGAAAGACAGACAAAGAGACAGAGAGACAGAGACAGAGACAGACAGACACACACAAAAAAAAACTAACACAAGCAAAAAACGAAAAACTGTAAAGAGAAAAAAAAAACGAGAAAAAGAACACACACACCATTAAAAAAAAAAAAAAAACAAGCAACAAAGCGAAAAATAAAAAGACAAAAAAAAACACACACACAAAAAAAAAAAAAACACAAGAAACCAGATAAACACATAGAAACAGCCACTACTAAATACAAGAGGGCCACAACACACCAATATCCTAAGCGTCATTTGGATGTTGTATTGGTATCGGCGGATTTATGATGCAAAGAGGATTCCATCTTGTCCGCTTGGCTAAACGAGAGAGAGAGAGAGAGAGAGAGAGAGAGAGAGAGAGAGAGAGAGAGAGAGAGAGAGAGAGAGAGAGAGAGAGAGAGAGAGAGAGAGAGAGAGAGAGAGACGAAAGAACACGAAGGAATAAAAAAACACGAAGGAATTACCAGAATGAGAGAGAGAGAGAGAGAGAGAGAGAGAGAGAGAGAGAGAGAGAGAGAGATGCGATCTGGTTATCCCGTCTTTCAGATCTGTTCTTATTATGTAAAGGGGGGAAGGAGAGAGCTAAGGAAGGGAGGAGAGAGAGAGAGAGAGAGAGAGAGAGAGAGAGAGAGAGAGAGAGAGAGAGAGAGAGAGAGAGAGAGAGAGAGAGAGAGAGAGAGAGAGAGAGAGAGAGAGAGAGAGAGAGAGAGAGATTTAATTTGTGAAAGAGAGAAGTGTTTCCTGCCTCGCTTTAAAAGTGGCGCCAAAAAATTTCACGGTGGTAATTCTGACCTCAATACGAGAGAGAGAGAGAGAGAGAGAGAGAGAGAGAGAGAGAGAGAGAGAGAGAGAGAGAGAGAGATTGTAACCCCTTAATAAATCTTACAAATAAAAAAAACAAACGTGAAATAAATCAAAATATCCATTAGAAGATAACCAACCAAGTACAACAATTCCATACAACTGTAGAAAAAAATCATTAAAAAAAATAAAACAGAACAATTTTGCTTTCTCGTTTTCTTTAAGTCTTCTGAAGGAAAGGAAGAAAAAAAGAAAGAAAGAAAGGCGAAGAAGAGAAGTAGGGAAGGTGGAAGAGGAGGGATGAAGGGAAGGAGAAGAATTGGTACCTCTCCTTCTCTTCTTCCTCCTCCTCCTCCTCCTCCTCCTCCTCCTCCTCCTCCTCCTCAACGTAGCGAGAAACAACACATAATAGGCGTTATATATTTTCAGAAGTCACTTTTCTATAAAATCCAGCGACACATCTGAGTCCATCACACCAGACTGAGATATTGGCAATCCATAATGTCTCTCACAGCCTCCTCTCTCTCTCTCTCTCTCTCTCTCTCTCTCTCTCTCTCTCTCTCTCTCTCTCTCTCTCTCTCTCTCTCTCTCTCTCTCTCTCTCTCTCTCTCTCTCTCTCTCCATATGTTTCATCCCTCTTTCACTTTTTTCTCCTATCATTCTCTCTCTCTCTCTCTCTCTCTCTCTCTCTCTCTCTCTCTCTCTCTCTCTCTCTCTCTCTCATCATCTATTCGCACATGTCTTCGCTAAAAGGTTTCTCTTTTTTCTATCCTTTCTAAAACTTAAATTCGATCTTTTCTGAATCTTATCTTAATTTTTTCGTCAAATAAGGAAATGTGTTGCGATATTTGCTTGTCTCTCGTATATCGTAATTTGTTTTATTAATCTCTACCACAATTTGACCATTAAGCAACTCAAACTTTTCTTCAATACACAATAATTCATCGATATATTTTTTTTTTTTCATTATTTTTAGCTGCAGATCTTTTTTTTTTTCATATTCGTCTCTCATATCTGATTTGAAGAAATTCCCGGTTTTTCAGAAGTCGACGCTTGAGTTGCCTCGATACACCCTTTCTTTTCCTTCCTTTTGTTACTCCACAGTCGCGCTTTGGAGACGGCAGCCCTTCTTCCCTCCCTCAGCCTTCCCCTTCCTTCCCATCCCTCCATCCTTCCTCTTTCGTGTTGCCTTCATTCTTCACCATCCCGCCCCTCCTCAGAATGCCCCTTTCCTTTTCCATATTCCTCCTCCAAATCCAACTTTTCAGCTCTTTTCAATCCTTTTCCGTTTCTCCTCAGCCTGTTTAGTTCCTCCCATACCTGTACTCTTTAGTCTTCTTCCTTCTTTCCTATTCTTCCCATCTCTTCTCATTCCTTTCTGCTCCTTCATTTGTTTGATCCTCTCATATTCTTTCACTCATTCCAGTTTCCTTTGGTGTTTTTTCTTATTTTATCTTCATGTTTAGTCTTTTCCCTTCCTTCCTATCCTTTCCATGTTCTCCCATCCCTTCCTGTCCCTTCATTCGTTTCTTTTCTCTCATTTGCTTTCATTCCTTCCAGTTTTCTTGAGTCGTTTTTCCTATTTACCTTCATATTCAGCATTTTCCTGTACTCTTTAGTTTTTTCCCTCCCTTCCTTTCCTTTCTACCTCTTGCTATCCCTTCCTGTCTCTTCATTCGTTTCCATTCTCTCATTTGCTTTCATTCCTTCCAGTTTTCCCTAGTTTTTTTTTCCTATTCACTTTCATATTCAACTTTTTTCTGTACTGTTTATTTAGTCTTCTCCCTTCTTTCCTATTCTTCCCACTTCTTCCCATCCCTTTCTGTCCCTTCATTCGTTTCTATTCTTTCATTTCTTTTCATTCCTCCAGTTTCTTTTAGTCTTTTTTCCTTATTTATCTTATATTTATCATTTTCCATTTCTTGTCGTCCTTTCAGTTTCTCAAGTCTTTGCTATCCTTTCCTGTTTGGTCAGTCTTTTTCATCCCTTCCTTCCTCTTCACTCTATCCATCCTTCACTATATATATATTTTCCACTCCCCACTATCTCTCTCCCTCTCTCTCCACCATCCCCCACTCCTCCCTCCTCCTCCTCCTCCTCTCCCGTCACCCCCATCGCCGCGCCCCTGTACACGAGTCACTGAATATAATTGATGGGGGATTCAAACATGGAAAGCCGAGGTTTAATGGAGACGATCTATTGAAACCACATTATAATCTCTCCCCTCACGTCCCCTTCCTTCCCCGCCCCCTCGCTCCTCCTCTCCCCTCCTCTCGCTCACCCTCACCCTTATCCTCCCCTCACCCTCCTTCTCCTCTTCCCCCTCGGTTTTGGAATTGTCCCTCAACCCTTGGAATTGTCTGATCTATCTCTGGAACGACGCTACGCCTTACCAATGGTCCCGCGTCTTGGGAATGTCTAAACCTTCGCCTCGTGGTCTGTTTCTCCCTTCTCTCCTGTGTCTCTGCCTGCCTGATCACCAATTCTTTAACCTCTTCAGTACTGGGACGTATTTTTTACCATGAGTTTTGGGTATGATTGGTCTGTTTCTCTCTTCTCTCCTGTGTCTCTCCCTGCCCGATCTTCAATAATTTAACCTCTTCAGTACTGGGACGTATTTTTTACCATGAATTTTGGGTATGATTGGTCTGCTTCTCCCTTCTCTCCTGTGTCTCCCGCTGCCTGATCTTCATTAATTTAACCTCTTCAGTACTGGGACGCATTTTTTACCATGAGTTTTGTGTGTGATTGGTCTGTTTCTCTCTCCTCTCCTGTGTCTCTGCCTGCCTGATCTTCAATTCTTTAACCTCTTCAGTACTGGGACGCATTTTTACCATGAATTTTGGGTACGATTGGACGATTTTATTGACATTAGGAAGCGTCTATGGAGGTCAGAAGGTTAATGGTCAGGGTCTTCACTATTTTAACACCCCACATAAGTTTTTGAAGCTGTTTGAAATCCCCAGATAGTAAGTAGAATGAATATGGAAACGCGTCCTGGTACTGGAAAAGCTAATGGGGGGGGGGTGAAAATTGCAAAGGTTTTCAAGAGGGTTTCCATGAATAAGGTTTGTGTTTTAAAGGATCTTGTACTATTAAGTGAGGGAAAACAATGCTGAGGTAGTTTCTCTCTCTCTCTCTCTCTCTCTCTCTCTCTCTCTCTCTCTCTCTCTCTCTCTCTCTCTCTCTCTCTCTCTCTCTCTCTCTCTCTCTCTCTCTCTCTCTCTCTCTCTCTCTCTCAAAAGTGTGGGTGTCAGATCTCCACATACCTTTAAGACCGTGCTGGAGGTTAATGAGGTTTGTTGGGGTTAATTAGGATTCTACATCATTAACAAGGCTGTCTTTCCCTCTCCTCTCTTACGTATGTGTTTCTAGACGTGTGGCTGCCTGACCTAATGTAGCCTCAAGACTCTAGTGGAAGTTAGTGAGCTTTCCTTGGGTATGACTGTAGAGAGTATAAAGATTCTGCAAAATGTCAATACGGTTACATTCACTGGCTAAACTCTGGAATTCCCTACTTGCTTCTATATTTCCAACTTCCTATAACTTGACTTCATTTAAGAGGGAAGTTTTTTTGGCTAACTCTCTCGGACCTGCAAGGGACTGGCAACTAAGTGGGTTTTTTTTCTCGTTTTAAGTTGTCCTTGGCCAGCTTTCCCTTCTTAGGTAAAAAAAAAAAATCTCTTATTACCTCTACGAAGAACATTACACACATTTATGGATGATGAGTGCAAATACGTAATATATCTCACATATGAATTACCACGTGTAGGAATGATAACATGTAGCTTCCCTTATATCATGTTCTTATGTGCAACTTTACAATGAGAGAGTAGATGAATAGATACAAAGTTAATTTAAGCGAAGAAAATAATAAAAGACTATTTGGTAGCACATTGAAAGGAAGAAGGAAGAAGGAATGGATTTTCAGGAAGATAAAAGGAGAGTAGACACTAATTCTCTTCTGTACAGCTGCATCTTTCACTGTCGCTAACCCTCCACGTCTTGCCCAGAAGCGATGACAAGCACTGAGTAAGCCTGAAGCGATTCATGAGAGTTGGGCGCGGTGACAGCAGAAGATGACACGGCAAGCTACGAGGCGCATTCAAAGCACACCAGTCATGGATAAAAAGTGATACTGCCACTCACAGGGAGTTAGGAATGCGTCACCGGTGGCCAGGCAGTAGGACAGTGGGCGGGTGCA